>NC_089837.1:237336947-237636947 GCF_035609145.1 Eleutherodactylus coqui | reverse complement strand
TTTATGACATAATCAATGCTAATGCCAAATTTCATGTTTCTATGACATCAGGATGTGAGAAAATTAGATTCCGTACGTAAAATTTGGATGCTAATTCTTTAGCGCTTATAGTTAAATAATTGAGTTGGGACCCATTAACTTTTCCTATTTATGACATAATCAATGCTCGTGCCAAATTTCAAGTTTCTATGACATTGGGAAGTGATGGAATTGGATTCCGTACGTAAAATTTGGACGCTAATTCTTTGGCGCTTAGAATTGAAAGTTCGAGTTGGCACCTATTAACTTTTCCTATTTATGTCATAATTAATGCTCGTTCCAAATTTCAAGTTTCTATGACATTGGAAAGTGAGAGAATTAGATTCCGTACATAAAATTTGGACGTTATTTCTTTTGCACTTAGAATTGACTAATCGAGTTGGGACCCATTAACTTTTCCTATTTATGTCGTAATCAATGCTCGTGCCAAATTTCAAGTTTCTATGACATTGGGAAGCGAGAAAATTAGATTCCGTATGTAAAATTTGGCCGCTAATTCTTTGGCGCTTAGAATTGAATAATCGAGTTGGGACCCATTAACTTTTCCTATTTATGTCATAATCAATGCTCCTGCCAAATTTCAAGTTTCTATGATATTGGGAAGCGAGAAAATTAGATTCCGTACGTAAAACTTCGACGCTAATTATTTGGCGTATAGAATTGAATAATTGAGTTAGGACCCATTAACTTTTCTTATTTATGTCATAGTCAATGCTCGTGCCAAATTTCAAGTTTCTATGATATTGGGAAGCGAGAAAATTAGATTCCGTACGTAAAATTTGGACGCAAATTCTTTGGCGCTTAGAATTGAATAATCTAGTTGGGACCCATTACCTTTTCCTATTTATGACATAATCAATGCTCGTGACAAATTTCAAGTTTCTATGACATTGGGAAGTGAGAAAATTAGATTCCGTACATAAAATTTGGACGCTAATTCTTTGGCGCTTAGAATTGCATAATGGAGTTGGGATCCTTGAACTTTTCCTATTTATGACATAATCAATGCTCGTGCCAAATTTCAAGTTTCTATGACATTGGAAAGTGAGAGAATTAGATTCCGTACGTAAAATTTGGACGCTAATTCTTTGGCGCTTAGAATTGAATAATCGAGTTGGGACCAATTAGCTTTTCCTATTTGTGATATAATCAATGCTCATGCCAAATTTCATGTTTCTACGCTTTCGGGAAGTGAGAGAATTATTGGCAATGATGGAAATCGAACGATCTACGTGGGGGGGCGTAACTGTCGACGACGCTCGCACGCGCGCCATTTATCATAGGATAGTTGTACTATGCCTATAATCTTCCCAGGAGTGCACTTAACAACTTCCCAAAGTTTCATGGCGATCGGATGAATGGTGTAGTAGCGCATAAAGGACAAACAGACAGACACGCAGACAGACAGACACGCATACATTCAATTTTATATATATAGATTTCTAGTAGGAATAACAGAGCAATAACACAATGCAAAGTTCTGTGAAGGATATTGCAGAATTCTTATATCCTTGGGAATGCAATAATTTCCGAAAGCAGACTTTCAGGATTGGTGACAGGTAGAGATGAGCGAACGTACTCGTCCGAGCTTGATGCTCGTTCGATTATTAGCGTGTTCGAGATGCTCGTTATTCGAAACGAGCACCACGCGATGTTCGAGTTACTTTCACTTTCATCTCTGAGACGTTAGCGCGCTTTTCTGGCCAATAGAAAGAGAGGGAAGGCATTACAACTTCCCCCTGCGACGTTCAAGCCCTATACCACCCCCCTGCAATGAGTGGCTGGCGAGATCAGGTCTTACCCGAGTATATAAATCGGCCCCTCCCGCGGCTCGCCACAGATGCATTCTGACATAGTTCAGGGAAAGTGCTGTCTTGCTGGAGTTGCTATAGGGAGAGTGTTAGGAGTTATTTTAGGCTTCAAGAACCCCAACGGTCCTTCTTAGGGCCACATCTAACCGTGTGCAGTAGTGTGGAGGCTGCTTTTTGCAGTGTTGCACATTTTTTTTTTTTTGTATATCGGCCGTGCAGAGCATTGCGTCCTGCAGTAATTTTACATTGTCCAGGGCCAGTAGTGGTGAGGCAGGGACAGAAGACATATTTAGTGTATATAGGCAGTGGGCCTTTCCAAAAACATTTGGGAAAAAAAATCTATTTGGGCTGCCTGTGACCGTCCTCAGTGTACTGGGTCTCTGCTGGGGGTAGTTGTCCTAATTCATACGCAGCCAGCTAAGTGTTACAGCAGGCTTGCGCAAAAGTCTTTCCTGGCTCTGTGTTGCCTGTTACATCACCGCTGTATTCCTGTCTGCAGTGAAACAGTCTGCAGTAATTTTACATTGTCCAGGGCCAGTAGTGGTGAGGCAGGGACAGAAGACATTTAGTGTATATAGGCATTGGGCCTTTCCAAAAACATTTGGGAAAAAAAATCTAAAATCACAGAGGTGAGGAAAAAGAAAAAAAAAAACACATTCACTGAAAAAGCCAAAAATACAATACCTGAAGGTCTGCAAAGCAGACACGGTCGCCATAGGCACGATCGCCACAAGGCAGGCACAATCGCCACCGGCACAATCGCCGTAGGGCAGGCGCAATGGCCTTAAGCCCTGAAGATATGTAGTCAGCCAGACAATGTGTGGAGGAGCAGCTTGTTCCTGGCAGGCTAATATGCAGTCACTCACTCAACCCAGCCCAGAATGGGGAGGAGTGACTGCATATACTAATAGCCTGCACATGTGAACGATACCAAAGATGTCAGCCATAGATGGGTGGTGACCCACCATACAGGATATCAACCCTGGCTGATATGACAGCGGGTTGCCCTGTATCTCCAAGGTGGGCCACACTGGCTGACATCTTGGGCTCCCCCACCAACTAGCAAACTACATACAAAAATACTAATGCATACTAATAAAATGCGGGTGTTGGTACTGCATTTTGGCCAAAACGCATAGGCTGACGGACCGCGTCGAGGTCACACCGCTTCCGCCAGTACCTACGCTAACTCTACGCTAACGGGTCTCTGCTGGGGGTAGTTGTCCTAATTCATACGCAGCCAGCTAAGTGTTACAGCAGGCTTGCGCAAAATTCTTTCCTGGCTCTGCTGTGCGTTCCGTAAGCGAAGTCAGCCTCCAACCACAGGCCAATAAGCGGCACATTTAATTACAGCGTTCTGTTTCTGCACTACTGATAATACACCATGCTGAGGGGTAGGGGTAGGCCTAGAGGACGTGGACGCGGCCGAGGACGCGGAGGCCCAAGTCAGGGTGTGGGCACAGGCCGAGCTCCTGATCCAGGTCTATCGCAGCCGACTGCTGCGGGATTAGGAGAGAGGCACGTTTCTGGCGTCCCCACATTCATCTCACAATTAATGGGTCCACGCGGTAGACCTTTATTAGAAAATGAGCAGTGTGAGCAGGTCCTGTCGTGGATGGCAGAAAGTGCATCCAGCAATCTATCGACCACCCAGACTTCTGCGCTGTCCACTGCTGCAACTCTGAATCCTCTGGCTGCTGCTCCTCCTTCCTCCCAGCCTCCTCACTCCATTACAATGACACATTCTGAGGAGCAGGCAGACTCTCAGGAACTGTTCTCGGGCCCCTGCCCAGAATGGGCAGCAATGGTTCCTCTCCCACCGCAGGAGTTTGTCGTGACCGATGCCCAACCTTTGGAAAGTTCCCGGGGTCCAGGGGATGAGGCTGGGGACTTCCGGCAACTGTCTCAAGAGCTTTCAGTGGGTGAGGAGGACGATGACGATGAGACACAGTTGTCTATCAGTGAGGTAGTAGTAAGGGCAGTAAGTCCGAGGGAGGAGCGCACAGAGGATTCGGAGGAAGAGCAGCAGGACGATGAGGTGACTGACCCAACCTGGTTTGCTACGCCTACTGAGGACAGGTCTTCAGAGGGGGAGGCAAGTGCAGCAGCAGGGCAGGTTGGAAGAGGCTGTGCGGTGGCCAGGGGTAGAGGCAGGGCCAGACCGAATAATCCACCAACTGTTTCCCAAAGCGCCCCCTCACGCCATGCCACCCTGCAGAGGCCGAGGTGCTCAAAGGTCTGGCAGTTTTTCACTGAGAGTGCAGACGACCGACGAACAGTGGTGTGCAACCTGTGTCGCGCCAAGATCAGCCGGGGAGCCACCACCACCAGCATGCGCAGACATATGATGGCCAAGCACCCCACAAGGTGGGACGAAGGCTGTTCACCGCTTCCGGTTTGCACCGCTGCCTCTCCCCCTGTGCCCCAACCTGCCACTGAGATCCAACCCCCCTCTGAGGACACAGGCACTACCGTCTCCTGGCCTGCACCCACACCCTCACCTCCGCTGTCCTCGGCCCCATCCACCAATGTCTGTCAGCGCACTGTCCAGCCGTCGCTAGGGCAAGTGTTGGAGCGCAAGCGCAAGTACGCCGCCACGCACCCGCACGCTCAAGCGTTAAACGTGCACATAGCCAAATTTATCAGCCTGGAGATGCTGCCGTATAGGGTTGTGGAAACGGAGGCTTTCAAAGGTATGATGGCGGCGGCGGCCCCGTGCTACTCAGTTCCCAGTCGCCACTACTTTTCCCGATGTGCCGTCCCAGCCCTGCACGACCACGTCTCCCGCAACATTGTACGCGCCCTCACCAACGCGGTTACTGCCAAGGTCCACTTAACAACGGACACGTGGACAAGCACAGGCGGGCAGGGCCACTATATCTCCCTGACGGCACATTGGGTGAATTTAGTGGAGGCTGGGACAGAGTCAGAGCCTTGGACCGCTCACGTCCTACCCACCCCCAGAATTGCAGGCCCCAGCTCGGTGGTGGTATCGGCGGCGGTGTATGCTTCCTCCACTAAACCACCCTCCTCCTCCTCCGCAACCTCTGTCTCGCAATCAAGATGTGTCAGCAGCAGCACGTCGGCAGCAGTCGGTGTCGCGCGGCGTGGCAGCACAGCGGTGGGCAAGCGTCAGCAGGCCGTGCTGAAACTACTCAGCTTAGGAGATAAGAGGCACACGGCCCACGAACTGCTGCAGGGTCTGACAGAGCAGACCGACCGCTGGCTTGCGCCGCTGAGCCTCCAACCGGGCATGGTCGTGTGTGACAACGGCCGTAACCTGGTGGCGGCTCTGCAGCTCGGCAGCCTCACGCACGTGCCATGCCTGGCCCACGTCTTTAATTTGGTGGTTCAGCGCTTTCTGAAAAGCTACCCATGCTTGTCAGACCTGCTCGGAAAGGTGCGCCGGCTCTGCGCACATTTCCGCAAGTCCCACACGGACGCTGCCACCCTGCGCACCCTGCAACATCGGTTTAATCTGCCAGTGCACCGACTGCTGTGCGACGTGCCCACACGGTGGAACTCTACGCTCCACATGTTGGCCAGGCTCTATGAGCAGCGTAGAGCTATAGTGGAATACCAACTCCAACATGGGCGGCGCAGTGGGAGTCAGCCTCCTCAATTCTTTACAGAAGAGTGGGCCTGGTTGGCAGACATCTGCCAGGTCCTTGGAAACTTTGAGGAGTCTACCCAGATGGTGAGCGGGGATGCTGCAATCATTAGCGTCACCATTCCTCTGCTATGCCTCTTGAGAAGTTCCCTGCAAAGCATAAAGGCAGACGCTTTGCGCTCGGAAACAGAGCCGGGGGAAGACAGTATGTCGCTGGATAGTCAGAGCACTCTCCTGTCTATATCTCAGCGCGTTGAGGAGGAGGAGCATGAGGAGGATGAGGAGGAGGGGGAAGAGACAGCTTGGCCCACTGCTGAGGGTACCCATGCTGCTTGCCTGTCATCCTTTCAGCGTGTATGGCCTGAGGAGGAGGAGGAGGATCCTGAAAGTTATCTTCCTAGTGAGGACAGCCATGTGTTGCGTACAGGTACCCTGGCACACAATGCGGACTTCATGTTAGGATGCCTTTCTCGTGACCCTCGCGTTACACGCATTCTGGCCACTACGGATTACTGGGTGTACACACTGCTCGACCCACGGTATAAGGAGAACCTTTCCACTCTGATACCCAAAGAGGAAAGGGGTTCGAGAGTGATGCTATACCAAAGGACCCTGGCGGACAAGCTGATGGTAAAATTCCCATCCGACAGCGTTAGTGGCAGAAGGTGCAGTTCCGAGGGCCAGGTAGCAGGGGAGGCGCGGAGATCAGGCAGCATGTACAGCACAGGCAGGGGAACACTCTCTAAGGCCTTTGACAGCTTTATGGCTCCCCAGCAAGACTGTGTCACTGCTCCCCAGTCAAGGCTGAGTCGGCGGGAGCACTGTAAAAGGATGGTGAGGGAGTACGTAGCCGATCGCACGACCGTCCTCTGTGACGCCTCTGCCCCCTACAACTACTGGGTGTCGAAGCTGGACACGTGGCCTGAACTCGCGCTGTATGCCCTGGAGGTGCTTGCTTGTCCTGCGGCTAGCGTCTTGTCAGAGAGGGTGTTTAGTGCGGCTGGGGGAATCATCACAGATAAGCGTACCCACCTGTCAACCGACAGTGCTGACAGGCTTACACTCATAAAGATGAACAAAGCCTGGATTTCCCCAGACTTCTCTTCTCCACCAGCAGACAGCAGCGATACCTAAGCAATACGTAGGCTGCACCCGCGGATGGAAGCATCGTTCTCTATCACCATCAAAAACGGGGACGTTTTTGCTTCATCAATCTGTGTATAATATTCATCCTCCTCCTCCTGCTCCTCCTCCTGAAACCTCACGTAATCACGCCGAACGGGCAATTTTTCTTAGGCCCACAAGGCTCAGTCATATAATTTTTGTAAACAATTTTTATACGTTTCAATGCTCATTAAAGCGTTGAAACTTGCACCTGAACCAATTTTTATTTTAACTGGGCTGCCTCCAGGCCTAGTTACAAATTAAGCCACATTAACCAAAGCGATTAATGGGTTTCACCTGCCCTCTTGGTTGGGCATGGGCAATTTTTCTGACGTACATTAGTACTGTTGGTACACCAATTTTTTGGGGCCCTCGCCTACAGTGTAATCCAATTAATTTTTTGCCCACCTGCATTAAAGCTGACGTTACCTCAGCTGTGCTGGGCACTGCAATGGGATATATTTATGTACCGCTGGTGGGTTCCAGGGAGCCACCCATGCTGTCGGTCCACACAGAGTTGTAACTGCATGTGTCCACTTCTAAAGAACCCCAGTCTGACTGGGGCATGCAGTGTGGGCCGAAGCCCACCTGCATTAAACATGACATTACCTCAGCTGTGATGGGCAATGCAATGGGATATATTTATGTGCCGCCGGTGGCTTCCTGGCACCCACCCATGCTGTCGGTCCACAGGGACTTCACAATAGGGAGTTGTACCTGCCTGTGTCTATGAATTAAAAACCCCGGTCAGGTTGGGGCATGCAGTGTGGGCCGAAGCCCACCTGCATTTAATCTAACGTTAGCTCTGCTGTCCAGGGCACTGCAATGGGTTACATTTATGTACAGCCGGTGGGTTCCAGGGAGCCACCCATGCTGTGGGTGCACACGGAATTCCCATTGCGGAGTTGTACCTGCCTGTGACTATTTATAAAAAAACGCGGTCTGCCTGGGGCATGCAGACACCTTGACAGAATGAATAGTGTGTCGCACATAGGTTCCCCATTGCTATGCTATTCTCACTGCTTCTGTACAGCATTGTGGGCTATCGTCCTGCCCCTTTTAAAGAGGGTCGCTGCCTAGCCGTGCCAACCCTCTGCAGTGTGTGCCTGCGGTTCCTCCTCATGGCAGACACACTTATAAATAGACATGAGGGTGGCGTGGCATGAGGGCAGCTGAAGGCTGCGCAGGGACACTTTGGCGTGTGCTGTGGACACTGGGTCGTGCGCGGGGGGGGGGGGGGGTTGGGCAGCATGTAACCCAGGAGAAGTGGCAGCGGAGTGTCATGCAGGCAGTGATTGTGCTTTGTTGGAGGTAGTGTGGTGCTTAGCTAAGGTATGCATTGCTAATGAGGGCTTTTCAGAAGTAAAAATTGTTGGGAGGGGGGCGGCTCACTCTTGCCGCTATTGTGGCTTAATAGTGGGACCTGGGAACTTGAGATGCAGCCCAACATGTAGCCCCTCGCCTGCCCTATCCGTTGCTGTGTCGTTCCCATCACTTTCTTGAATTGCCCAGATTTTCACAAATGGAAACCTTAGCGAGCATCGGCGATATACAAAAATGCTCGGGTCGCCCATTGACTTCAATGGGGTTCGTTATTCGAAACGAACCCTCGAGCATCGCGAAATTTTCGTCCCGAGTAACGAGCACCCGAGCATTTTGGTGCTCGCTCATCTCTAGTGACAGATCCTCTTTTTAACGTTAAAAGTTGCTGATCAGCTGATTCATCCAAGAAAGGATGAATCAAAAGAGAGCAATAGATACAGGACACTATACAAAGTATATCATTTACTACGGCCATAAATATACATTTTAATTTAGCTACTAAAAATGTATTTGGCTCTTAAATTAAGTTAGGAGCCTATAGCTTCTAAGAATTTTTTTTACTCTTTGAGCACTAGAGTTGGGCCTCTCCTCCACAATATGGCAGACCTCCTTTAGGCCCTTGTGCCATGAACATGATTGTGGGTTGCCAATGGGGTAACAGGTAGCCCCCTCCCTCTGTTTAATCACTTAGATGCTGCAGTCTTGACCATGGGAGTTATTGTTATTTCTTATCCTAGCCATTTCAGCAGAGTGTCATCTCTAATCTACAGTGGTCATCCACTTCGTATGGTGGGAATACAGCTACTGTGCACACTCCATCCCCATTCTGTGCATGTGTACCACTTATAAGGGAGATGGAATAAAACCTCCACAGTGCCACCTATTGGAAGGCAGCATTCCTTCAAGCCTAAGTCAGACTCTTTATACATGTCATATAATACGTGCAGTGCATTGGAGGGAAGGGGTGGTTAGGGGATATAAATGGTAAAATGGTTATTATTTTGCTATTCAAATCCTTGTTGTGCATGCTTGATATCAGCGTCTCCATCTGTTTGTGTGCTTTGTACTTACTCTGACCTAATAAAGGATTGAATAAAATACATTTCCCTACTTTCTGCCACTGTCAACTATTTTTATGATGTTAATTTTACAGTCTAGCCATCATTAGACTGCATTTTGGAAAAGGAAGATTTTTCCACTGCATTCAAAAACATGAACAGCTTAGTGTAGACTGTTTGTGGTGTGTTATCAGAGTTAGAAAATAATCTGGCTGTGAGGTAGAACAATGAATAATGGGCTAAGGAAAGTGACAAGTAACTAGGGAATAATTCCCACGGGAATGTAGATTTCAGACCATTCTTTTGACATAAAAAGACATTGTTTAATGCCATAACATTGTAGGGTCAGTTACAGTTTATGTAGTCTTTACCATATACTATACGGTAATCTGATGTAGGAAAAACAAATTGCCCCTGCATTGTAGGAACACAGATAAGCTGCTAACAGGGGATTCCCAACGTAAACATGACTAGAATATTCACAAGATATGCCATTCTTTATGGCATATCTTGATCAGGACAATCACTATTGGGAGAGTAGGGCTCCTGTGATCCCTCTATTTGCAGATTTTTGTGCAGCTACATGAAATTCTATGTTGAGGAATTTACTGAAAAAAATTGAATTTTATGGCAGCTACAGTGCCTGTGAATTAGTCCACTAGGGTCACAAGAGCCCTATTTTCTCAAAACGTTAGGGTACCAATATGTGAGTTTTAGAGATGAGCGAGTACCAAAATGCTCAGGTCCTCATTATTCGAGTCGAGCTTTTCGTAAAATTCGAGAGCTCTATTTGAGTAACGAACCCCATTGACAACAATGGGAGACTCGAGCATTTTTGTATGCGACCCGCCGGTTGCCGAGCTTTTTTTTCTTTTTTTTCCTGTTCTCTATCTCTCTCTCTCCTCTGCCAAGCCAGCCACAAACTACCGTTGACGTGTGCAGCATCGCAGCGGGAAGGGGTCAAATCTGACACGTCAGCAGCAGGGAGGGGCCAAAACTGGGGCGGGGTCGAAAACGTCGTGATGCTCGCTCGAGTAGCGAGCACCATCGAGTATGCTAATACTCGAACGAGCATGAAGCGCGGAAAAGTACGTTCGCTCAATCTAACCCTTATCTATCAAGCATTTATGGCATATCCTGTGGACACGGATGAACTGGGAAAAACCCCTTCCCACTCTAGGACTTATATTTACCTCCTGGAGCATCGGGGTATGTATGAAGAGAGGTCATGGGGCGACCTCTCTTTATACATAGCGGGCGTCAGCTGTTTATTACAGCTGACACACACGGGCAATAGCTGCAATCGGCCGCACGGCCGATCGCGGCTATTAACCCTTTAAATGCTGCTTTCAATTCTGACAGCGGCATTTGAATCCCCCGAACGATGTCCGGGGTCCCATACGGCCCCCCCGCGGTGAGATTGGGGGAGCCGAGAGGTGTCATGTCAGCCGGGGGTCTTCTGAAAGGCCCCAGGGCTGCTGTAGGAGACTCCCTATCAAGCCACCCCCGTGGCGTGGCTTGATAAACTGCCTGTCAAAAAGCAGTATGATGTAATGCTATAGCATTACATAATACTGCTGGAGCGATCAAAGCATCGCATGTTGTAGTCCCCCAGGGGGGCATAAAAGAAAAGCGCAAATAAGATCAATAAAGTTTTAGTAATTGTAAAAAAAAAGAAGTAATGTTTAAATCACCCCCCTTTTACCATATCTATAATAAAACATCTAAATCATTAAACAGAAATACATATTTGGTACCGCCGCGACTGTAAAAGTTCGATCTATCAAAGTAGCGCATTATTTTCCCCGCATGGTGAACGTCGTCCGAAAAAAAAAAAAAAATAAACGCCAGAAATGCACTTTTACACTGTCTCCCAGGAAAAGCGCAATAAAAAGCGATCAATAAGTCGTATGTATTCCTAATAGATACTAACGTAAACTACAGGACATCCCGCATTAAATGAGCCCTCGCACAACTACGTCGACAAAAAAATTAAAAAGCTATTGCGCGCAGAAAATAATTAAAAAAATTAAATGTCTTTGAAAAAAAAGAGTAGTGCAGTAAAAAAACTATACAAGTTTAGTACTGACCCATAGAATAAAGTTATCATGTCATTTTTGTTGCAATTTGTGCGCCGTAGAAACAAGATGCACTGAAAGATGGCGGAATATCGTATTTTTTTTCATGTTACTCCACTTAGACTTTTTAAAAAGTTTTCAGTGCATTATATGGTATGGTAAATGGCACCATTTAAAAATACAACTCGTCCCGCAAAAAACAAGCCCTCATACAGCGACGTCGATGGATAAATAAAGGAGTTACGATTTTTTTGAAGGGGTGAGAAAAATACGAAAATGGAAAAAAAAGGGGCCGCATCATTAAGGGGTTAAAAAACCAACCTTGGCACACAAACCTATCAGCCAGCATACAACATCAACCCATTTTCCCCACGCCACATTGCAAAGTGTCTCGCAATACATTGCTTTTTCTTGGAGCTGAGGAGTCGCCCAGGAGTGAGGAGATAAATATTATCGGCTATAATCTATTGGGTAAATCCAATACATCGTGCCTTCTCAAAATTTTTCTACTCCGCTTCACCTGTGAACAATTACTACCACATCATAGCAAATACCATTCTGCAGTGTCCAAATTACCCTGGACAGTGCCAAACGGATACCACAGCTCAGCACACAATTCCCTCCAGCAGTACAGCATAACTCCTCAGCAGCACCAAACACCTCCCCAGCAGCGGCACACGAATACCAAAATAAATAAAATACCTCTCCAGCAGCACTGAAGGAATACCAAGATGCAAAAATATTTCCCAAGCAGTGCCAATACCTAAGCAGTACTGAACAAATGCCATAGTGTTAAGGCAGCAGTATGCAGTTCTTCAGGTCTCACTCACGACCTGAAGGTTGTAGGATAAAACCCCCGCATGGTTAACCAGTGCAAGGTTGACTCAGCCTTCCATCCTTGCTAGGAGGTAATAAATAAGTTACCTGAAAGCGCTGTGGAATAAGTTGGCGCTATACATATAACAAGTCCCCCTATACAAATAACAAGTCCCCATAGTGCAGCACAAGATACCTTCTCAGCAGCACAAAGTTTTTACCATGTGAAACAACAGTTTCCAGTATAACAATGGTAATGGTATGCTGAAAGTTGTAGTTTTGCAAACTAGACCTTATGTGTGACGCAGTCAGGAACAGAATACACAATGACACTGGGTGACTCACAGGTGGTGTCCTGTACAGTCATTCCTTTTGTATTTCATCCGATACAGAGCAAGCTATGTCTTGCCTCTGCAGAGTTTGCACCCAGACCTCTTTGGCTCATCCAAAAATAATGGCATCACACACTGGGTCACCTGAAAATAGCACTACTCACAGTCCCCCCAAAAATAAATAGTATACACCATACCCCAAAATACATTAGAGTAGACATCATGCCCCCAAAATATATTGTAATACACACTGTGTCTCCAAAATAAATTATTATACACACCGTGCCCCGCAGTGTGCCTCAGAAATAAATAATACACACTGTGCTCCTAAAATATATTATAATGCTTTGTGCATCTCACTTTTTGTTATAGACATTTTTTATATGGTTAACACTATTTATTTGACAATAGACACCCCTAAATGGCTGGCACTATTTAATAGCAAAATGCATGATGTTATAGCGAGCTTTCGGATCTCCCTACCACAGGCATAATGAAATAAATATATATATATATATATATATATATATATATATACACACACATTAAAAAGGCACAGACCTAGGGGGACTAATTTTCACTTAAAACAAGATGAGCAGAGAAGTAAATACTTAATTAGTCCACTGGTAAGGAATGTGACAGTTTCATGATCTCTAAATTGGTGTCAGGGTTTCACAGGCCTGTTTGTTATCTTTCCTGGAGACCTGCAAATAAGAAAGATTAAACAATAACTGTGCAACACCACCTATGGGAATACCAGCATTCCTTCAAATCAATGTATAACTTTTTACCAAGTCTGTAAAATAATAATTGGAAATTGCACCCCTTCTGGGTGCTCTCTTTGGGGAGACACAATGCCATCCCCTGACCCACTCACCCCCCAGGTGTCTCCACACACACCCTGGGTGATCTCCTTCAGACCTTTCATATTCTCCACTGATGCAAGAACCCCTCTCCAAGGTTCATTCCATTCTTGAGGGTATCAAAAATGGCCATAAATTTATACTCCCAAATTCTTCTGTGAGGCTGCAACTTGAAATTGCTCTTCAGTATGATAACTGTCATCTGTTCCATGTTGTGTCTGTGAGTAGAAAAGTGTTTTGCCACAGGTAATTCTGTCTTTCCCTCTCTAATTGTGTGGTGATTAGATCTTATCCTGGCTCACAGTTTTTGCCCTATTTCTCCACCATAAAGCCCACCAACAGGCCATTTACTGAACCGGATCAGGTAGACAGCCTTGGACATGGAACATGTGAATGTCCCAAGAATCTTATAGTCTTGCTGTGTGTTCGGGATCCGTATCCTGTCCACAGTCCGTACATGTGAGCAGGTCTTACAGGTCCTTACATTTCAGGGATAAGTTCCTTTTTGTGTGTCAGAGGGCAATGCACTCCTGATTATAACATTCCTTAAATTTGGAGGTCGCTTGTAACACAGAAGCAGAGGATCCGGGAATATGGTTTTCAGACTGTCATCCTTGAATAGGGTATGATGGAGTTTCTTTGTGGTTTTCGTTAGTACCTCTGGCTGTGAATTGTAGGTCACTACTAGAGGTACACGACTGTTTCCTTCCTTCTCAGTTTATTGGAGTAGTTGATTCCTGGGTATCCTGGGGGTTCTGGTGATTTGGTCATAAATTGAGGTGGGATGGTAGTCCTGATTTAAAAATGTCCTTTTGAGATTGTATAGATGTTCCTGTCTGTCTGTTGGGTTGGAGCATATCCGGTTTTATCTGATGGCCTGGCTGTAGATGATGGACTTTTTGATGTGCTTAGGTTGGAAACTGTCTCATCTGAGGTATGTGAGCCGATCAATTGGTTTTCGGTATAGGAACGTCTGTATTGAGTTGTTTGATTTCTGCGAGTGCCCTATCCCTCGTTTTTTTTCTCTCCCTATTACAGCAATAAGGTCACTGACACAAGGGACATGTGACTGGGTGAGGTCAAAATGGCTTTTTGTAAATATATTTCCACTACCTTGCCCAAGTTTCAAGAAATCTTTGGGGCTGAGTAACCACTTCAACATGACTTCACATTTTCCTTTTTTGCTGTTTTGCTTGTAAATTAAAACTTTGTCACTTCACTAAAATCTATTAGTCTGGTACCCAGTTCCTGCTGGAATAGTAGCATTTTATTGTATTTAAATAGTTTGGTTATATCATGGGAACTTTGGCAAGCTCCTGAATTACTTTACAAGCAAACTAGTGTTCTTAATTTACCAAAGCAATACTAGTTCCAGTTCATATGCTAAAAACATCACCCAGCATTTTCCTGTTTATGAACTAAAACAGATTATATATTTTTATTCCAATGGATAGCCTTCCCACCATTGTACAGAAGCCATTGCATTGTTAGCACCACAGAATATGCGCCGGTGAGATAACATGCCTTTGTTCTATTCACAGACTTACAATAAAATGTCATTCCCCTCAACGCTTAATTGTACATTCTTCACATCTGTATAGAAACATACAAGATTCTGATGAGAAGTATGCAGGATCAGTATGGAGGTTGGGATGTCTCCGCACTCTGTTGTCTGGTTTAGAAACTCTCAGAACAAAACCGAAATAGCTTAGCTATCCACTAGCTGTGGCCGGGATTTTTTATCTAGGTGTTTTTGTTCTTACACAGAGCAATTAAATGGTCACTGATTTTTCAAACAACTTATGTGATAGTGTGGTAACTAGCAAAAAGTGCTATTCAATTTATTTACCTAAAACGATATTTTTATGCTGAAAAAGGTGCTAGCCACTAGGGGTCTCTCTTCATTTTTGTTTGCTGTCTACTCTTTGTTGTCAAGTGTTTCCTGTCTCTATACTCTGTTTCCCTGAAAATAAGACCTACCCTGAAAGTAATCCCTGTTATGATTTTTCATAATTTTTGAGGATGCAGAATAATTTTTTAAAATTTTTGAGGATGCTTAAAATATAAGCCCTCCTCTAAAATTAAGACCTAGTTATAGTTAATTAAAAAAAGTCAATTTAAATAATGTCCAGGCAGCTAAATATGTAAAAAAGTTAAATCTTTTGGTGCAAAAATTAATATAAGACCCTGTCTTATTTTTGTGGAAACATGGTAACAGCAGGAATCACAGGAGATGAAAGGAGGTGATGACTCCTGCTGCTGGAATTCTATGGAGGGAGAGAGACTTATGCCCCTTTTACACAGGACAATTCTTGTTTGCCCGAACGCATGAGCTGCTGACGTCATCACCGTTTGGGCAGCGGTTTTAGACTGCACGATTCTCATTGAGTATTATGCATTTCTTGTGCACTAATTAGTGTTTAACCTGCATGAGAACTGCACCAACCGGCTCTGATTTTTATGCCGGCTGAAACTGCATGATGAGTGAGAACATCACGATTCTCATTGATCGTTTAGCTGCTGGCTGCATGTAAACTGAACGATTATCATGGACCGATTTATTGTTCGCACCAGCGATTACAGAGTTCGCTCGTGCAGCCTGTTTGTACTGGCAGATAAATCGTTCACTTGCAAATCATTCAGTCGGGCACTGTACCAGTAAATGAGAACCACTGAGCTCAGTATTAAACTGAACGATTAGCGAATAAGCTAACGATGATTTTCATGCTTGCATGAAATGAACGATATGCGAATGAATTATCGTTCAATCGTTGGCGATTATCGTTCAAATTTGAACAATAAGCAATTTTTTCTTAAACAATATTATTCAGTGTAAAAGTACCTTTACAATTAATCATGTCTTGGCATTGTTTTCAGTTGCCCCGCAGAGTTTTTATTTTGTGATACAGTGGTACCTTGGCTTGCGAGCAGGCTCTCTCCCAAATTTTTGCTCTGCTTTAAGAGCAAAAACTCGGGTTACAAACCTGCTCGCAAATCACGAAGCTCGCAAGCTGAGGCTCGGGCGGGGGTGGGGTGGGGGTCTAATACTCACCTACCGCCGGCATTCTGGTCCTCACGATGGTCTGCGGCGCTGCTGCAGGCTGTCGCTTCCTCCTCCACGCCGACAGAGCATTTCTTCCTGGAAGCGGGGCTTGAATACCCTGTCTCCAGCAATGTCATTGAACGGCTGTAATTGGTTAACCCAGCGCTGGCTTTCATTGGCCGACGCATTAGCTTGCTGGAGGCGGGGTATTCAAACTAGGAAGAAATGCTCTGTCGGGGTGAAGGACGCGGCAGCCTGCAGCAGCAACCCCAGACCATCGCGAGGACCGGAACACCGTCAGTACGTGAGTATTGATGTTTGTTTACATGTAGTGTAGTTAGTTTCCCCATTGAAATGAATTGAAACACCATTAATCCGGAACGCAGAAAAACCAGAAACCTTAAGGCAAGCACTTAGAAGGTGTGTTAGGAGACTTATGAGGCCATACGGTCACTATTACAAGACTTGTTTAAGTCTAAGATTGACTTGCAGGAATGCTGCCTTCCAATAGGTGGCACCATAGAGGTATTGTTCCCTCTTTCTATTTGCATATTTCCCAGAGGAGCATAGATGGTGTTATAAGTCTCCTCACAACCCCCCCAGTTGCTCCACCTCCATTGAGTCAGCAATGCTCATCAAAGCACAGGAATGATAAATGCTAGGATGACCTGTCGAGCATTTGTGCCCGACAGATCGTCCCGTGTAAAAGCACCCTAAAAGTCCATTTACACACACAGATGATCGCTCAAAATTCGTCAGAGACTGACAGTTTTGAGCAATCATTTTGCATTAGGTACTAATGGGCTAATCAGTCCATTAGTAGCTAGCTAGCTTAATTTGCATGTACTTAGAGAACAGCTGGTGGTCTGTTCTCTAAATAGTTCGCTATTGTTCTCCAGCGGGACAGCAGCTGAAAGAATGTTATCAGCGCTGCCTGGGGAGAACTCAGCGTGCGGTTCCTCTTATCAGGGACAATGGATTTTAAGCTGAGCTGAACTCAGGGATGAATGAAAAGTGTAGGTAAGTGCACGATGGGCACACATTTATACACAACAATTATTGTTCAAAAGATGGCTTTTGAGTGAATTTTAAGCAATGATCGTTGTGTGTAAATGTACCTTTTAGTTTTACCCTCTTTGGCAATCAGTCTCTCTTTCTCCACTGTTGCTGCTTTTGGCTGCATTCCCACGAACGTATATCGGCTCGGTTTTCTCGCCGAGTCGATATACGTCCTCCCCATCTGCAGGGGAGGGGAGGATGGAAGAGCCAGGAGCAGGAACTGAGCTCCCGCCCCCTCTCTGCCTCCTCTCCGCCCCTCTGCACTATTTGCAATGGGGAGAGGCGGGGCAGGGGCGGGGCTAATTCGCGGAAATTCGTGGGAATGCAGCCTTTATTTGCTTTTGACATCATTTTATTTTTTCCTTAGCTTTTTAGTACTTCTTTGCTGCCTTTTTGTTCCAGTAGTTTAAATGCTTTTTTGCTGTTTATTGCTCTATTTACATTTTTATTGAGCCACATTGGTTTTCTCCTATTTATAATTTCTTTATTCCTAGAAGGTATGAGCTGCTCATAGTGAGAATTTAAGATGTTTTTCAATATCTCCAATTTATTGTCTATACTCTGAATTTTGAGGACATTGTCACAGTCGGTAAGGTTAAGGGCATTACTAAGCTGATCAAACTTAAAGTTTAGTATTTCTCCTCGATATAACACCCTATTGAAAGACAAGTAAAAAGGGCCTTGCCCTTTTTTTGACAAGTCAGAAAAAATGTCCAAAAGTGGCTAAAAACACATAGTAAACGTGGCGCAAAACATGTAAAACTGTTTTCTGTCATAATTTCCTCCAAAAAACTGTCGGTATTTTGGTTAGTAAATTGCTCCATTCACTTTACATGCATTATATTAGAAAATGGGTGACCACCAGATGATGTCCTGTACATTCTATAAATAAAAAAACAGAATAACCCTTTAACACTGTAGGTTATCATACAGAGCCAGTGAAGTGAAATAAACAAGGTTAAGGATCCTTCAGGAAAGCTCTATTCCCATTAGAACTGTTTTTCATACTGTTGTGTTTCTGTTTCCTTTTGACGACAAAGATAGCCTAATCTGAAGTATTGTTTTTTCCTGTGTTAAAAAACAAAAATCCAAAACCTAATGGGTAGCATTATAAATAAATGGAATCCACTTGAATACAGATCCCTAAAACCTGTCTTGTCTGTGACTGAAAGTAATGACGCTAATGTGAACAGAGCTAAGAAAAGGCCAAACTGAATATTACTATTTAACCTAGAATAATTGTTCTAGGTTAGAAGATATTGTTCTATCGCTTTGCTCTTTAATTGGATCGTTGTTGAGCTGTCTGTTCAAAGGCCTGTGAGCACCACAGCCAATCACATTCAGCTCTTTCAGCAGGCAGGGATTTTAAATCCCCTCCTGCTGATAGATCAGCACCACAGTGCAGGGGACAGCAGGAGAAGACACGGCTGTGCCCCCGCAGCTGAAATGAGGTGAGTATCTATTTTTTTTGTTTTTTTAAACCACTTTTACTTGATTTTCAGGTAAGGGATTATATTTAAAGCCCTTCCCTGAAATCAATTGCCAGCAGCAGAATCCTCTACCGCACCTGACGTGTGACAGCTACAGTAGAGAATTAAAGAATTCCTCTGCTGCATCTGCCACAGATGTGGTAGATGTATCAGCAGGGAATTCTTTTAACTAGTGAGGATGAAGGAAACATCTGCTGCATGCAGATGTGTTCTTCATACTCGCGGGGGACACAGCAGTGGCCGACAGGTAAGTAAATTTTTTTTTTTACACTACTTTTAATTGGCTTTTCAGGGAAGGGCTTATGAAGCCCTTCCCTGAAAAGCCATTCACGGCTGCCGGGGCTCAGCGGCAACTTCTGCCGCTGTCCCCCACTCTGTAGTACTGAGCTATCAGCAGCCGGGAATTTAAAATCCCTGCCTACTGGTAGCTCTGATTGTGATTGGCTGAGCAGTTCAGCCAACCACAATCAGAGCTACCAGCAGGCGGGGGTTTTAAATCCCCAGCTGCTGATAGCTGAGAGCTACAGAGCGGGGACAGCGGCCGAAGTCGCCGCTGAGCCCCAGCAGGTGAGTATAATTTTTTCTTTTTTGTACACTATTTTAAAGGGCTTTTCAGGGAAGGGCTTATGAAGCCCTTCCCTGAAAAGCCATTGACGGCTGCCGGGGCTCAGTAGCGACTTCTGCTGCTGTCCCTGGCTCTGTAGCACTGCTGAGCTATCAGCAGCCGGGGATTTAAAATCCCCGCCTGCTGGTAGCTCTGATTGTGATTGGCTGAAGCACTTCAGCCAACCACAATCAGAGCTACCAGCAGGCGGGAATTTTAAATCCCCGGCTGCTGATAGCTGAGAGCTACAGAGCCGTGGACAGCGCCAGAAGTCGCGGCTGAGCCCCGGCAGCTGAAGGGAGGTGAGTATTTTTTTAATATACTTTTATAAATGGCTTTTCAGGGAAGGGCTTATAAAGCCCTTCCCTGAAAAGCCATTGACGGGATGCCGGCAGCAGGATTCTCTACCGCAGCTGTCATGTGTGACAGCTGCGGTTGAGAATTGAAGAATTCCCTTTGCTGAATCTGCCACAGATGTGGAAGATGTAGCAGCAGGGAATTCTTTTAACTAGCGGGGGTGAAGGAAACATCTGCCGCATGCAGCAGATGTGTTCTTCATGCCCGCGGGGGTCACGGCAGCGGCGGATAGGTAAGTTTTTTTATTTTGCACTAAAATGTTCCTTTTTCAGGGAAGGGCTTATATGTAAAGCCCTTCCCTGAAAAAGAATGCAGAGGGCCGACAGAGCATTGTTTTCCATGGAGCCACCGGCAGCAGCCGCGGCTCCATTGACAACAAGCACACAGCTGTGTTCACGCGTGGTTTTGCTCGTACCTAAGTGCGGACGTATGTACGCACCTAAGTACACACAAAAACACGCTCATGTGAATGCACCCTTAATTGAAATCAATGGTAGCCGTGCCTGCAGTTACAAGCACCGGCCACCACGCAGAGGTCGGAGCGGAGTCTTTTACTGCTTCTACTCTCACATTTGTGTATTTGGGGTGCTGATAGCATGCGCCTGCACATCTGATCGGTCGGGGTCTTGAGATTCGGACCCCACCGAGAGGGGAGGGTTTACATTACACTGCTATTTTCCAGTTAAATTTACTCAACAGTGAATCCAATTTAGTTTGGTTTATTCAGTAACCGTTTTGGATATATTCACTCCCAAAGATTGAAAACCAATGTACAAGTCAACAGGTCATGTTCTATACAGATATTCAATCAGATTTATCTACTAGCATTATGGCGAACGTATTCTAGTATTTCCAGACCAGAGTAGTGCCCATATTCTTTAATCGTGCTAATTGTCGTTTCAAGGTATATCATCTGCATATAGTCCAATCCTCTCCTCACTATTTCCCCGTCTAATCCCACCATGTCCATGTGCAGTCTTATTTTACACGCAAGGTGCTCAATCACTATTGCAAATAACAATGGGGAGAGTGGGCTGTAGGGAGAATTTATGTGTTTATCAAAGAGAAGACACTCCCAGATTTCGTGTAGAAGTTTGGGACCCAGGAGAAATACATATCACACCAGCCTTATTTCGGTATCAGTTGATTTCTAATTTATTCTAAGGTGCATGTGGTTTTATACCATAAAGGACATCACAGGAAAAGTACATACCTCCAAGATTAATAATACTACATGATAGGGTACTACTAAAATGATTAACATAAGTTACACCTTTTAAGTTGTAACTATGACATACAATGAAACCGTTATGAATTCAGTGAAAAGGAATGCAAGGGGGGTCTGGGAGACTCTTATCTGCTGTCTGTCTACCAGGCACTGGTATAGACAAAGTTTTGTTTAACCCCTTCACTACTTATACTAGCATCATGTTATATCTTTCTAGTCTACAATCTAATAGAAGAACAATTAACTGATACATTGATCTACAATTTTCTTAACATGGGCAACCCTGACATGTTTCTTTACAGCGAAAAAGTATCTGCTCTTCTTCCATTTATACCCACGCAGGCTTTAACATCAGTGTATGGTAATTGCACCCAACTCATAAAAGTGGGGCCAAATCCCATTCTACTCATTACTTCCCAAATGAATGCCCATTCTACACTATCAAACACATTAGCTGCATCAAGTGTGTTATCCATTGGCAATTGAGGTATAATCTTTGAATATTAATTGTCTTGGATCTTGAAGATATGAATCCACTTTGGTTAGGGTGTATAAAGGTGTTTCTCGAAGTCTGGAGGAGTACAAGGGGGCGTATAAGGAGTACACTGTCTTACCAATAGAATGCGTGTCGGTAATTATAGTCCCCTGACTATTTCTCAGGCCCATAAGTGGATCTCCTCTGTGCTCGAGCTATGGTAGCCAACATGTGGCCTATTCTTCCCCCTCCTTATAATAGGTCTGTTTCAGGAAGCCTTGCTTACTAGCTGCAGTATAATTATATAACATATCTTGAGCTTCCTTCTAGTTGGCTAGTGTTTCAGTCTTGCTATTATTAACAAATGTTGATTCAGTGTCAGTCAATCGTTTTTGAGGTTCTTGTCCCATTACTTTTCTTCCCTGTTTAACCTGTGTGATTTTTTTGGCTAAGAAGTTCTCAAAGATAGGGTTTCGTAGCCTCCCATTCTGTTAACCTATTTGTTGTATTGTTATTCAGTATAAAGTATTCTAGCAGTCCGAAGCCAGAAGCCCTCCTATCAGAGTGTTGTATATCAACTAGCATTGTGGAGTGATCTGATAACAGTCTAAGTAGATATATAACCTTCAGCACGCTGTTATATAACAAAGTATTATCCTCTGCTAGGTAAATGCGTGATATGTACTCGTGTGACAGGAATTTAACACCTGGATTCCTATCCTGCTGTGAGTCCAAAAGGAGTGTCTCCAGTAAGAGATGGCCTACTGACTTCAGCTCACCCCCACCACCAGTTCTCTCCAGCCATACTCTATCCCAGTAGGGGTCAACAACAGAGTTAAAAGAACCCACAATCAAAACAGGAGTGTTTGGTATTTTAGCTATAAATTCCAATATCTGTTGCATAACCCCGCAACTGGAGGGACATGGAATATATAATGAGAGAAGGAGGCAGGTATAGTTATATAATTTACAGTGTAAACAGACACAACATCCCTCAGAGTAGATCCTCTGTGAGAAGCACTGAAATTGGATCAAGTGATGTATCAGTATACTAACCCCTCTTGAGTAACTTGTATGCATTGAGTATAAGCTATGTCCCAGCCTCTGCACTTTGACAATACGGAGGTTCTCTTTGGATACATGTGTCTCTTGTAGGCATAATACAAGTGGATGGTAATGCTTTATTGACTGGAAACTGCCAGGTGTTTAACAAGATCGCTAATGCCATGCACATTCCATGAAACTACCTCAAATTTCTCAGTAATTTACAGGAATTGACATATATTAGAATACTTGTTATCTATACAATTAAACCAATGGACAGACAGTCTCCAGGGTTGCACATCATCCACCCCAGCAGGTTGAACTAATATACACAAGAGAGAATCAAACAAACCCATAACAAAATATTTCCCAGAAAAAAACTTATAGGCCTGAAACAACCCTAACAGACCATGGCACCAGTCCAATTTTAGTCGAAAAATGTTCAATAGTTGAAAACATCACAGCAAATTGCTCCACTAAATTTCCCGGTTATTTTGCTTTGTACTCCACTTTAACTCCTCAAACTTCCTTAGGTGTCATGAAGTCAGATGCCATCAGGGGTTGTTGACCTGCGAGGTGGGCATGTTCCGCTGTGCACCTAGGAGTGTCTCTAGGATTTTCAAAAAAAACGTGTTGCCCCATGGACTACAACCCATAGTTTGATGCGGTATAACATAGTGTAAGGGATATGCAGGTTTCATAAACCCCGTTTTAGGTCTTGAAAAGTCACTTTTTTCTGAACTTCTGCAGAGGAGTATGAAAGAATGATATTTTTACACCATTTACTGTGATATTATTCTGTTCTCTGGCTTTATGTAATATATTGTCACTATCATTGAGATGTTTAATCACAACAGAATGTGGAGTAGCCCCTTTGGCTGAGGGCAGGAAGAAACACTTTGTGCCCTTTCCACCTCAAACATTGGCGTTAGAGAGTCTTTACCAAAGAGGTTGATTATCCAGGATACTAAATAATCCAAAGGATTATTACCCTCCAGCTTCTCAGGAAAACCAACCACTCAGATGTTATGTCTTCGGATCATCAATTTTACTCAGGGAAATTAAAAACATCCTGAGTAGTTGTATTCACACCCCATTTGATTGGTACTATCTGGTCTTCCACTTCACTTATCCTCTCCTCCACTGCTGTCATCCGTTCTGTTTCTTTGGGTATATTATGTCTAAGGAGTCCCATCTTTGCTTGTATAGAACCCACCTGTAGCTGCAGTGCAGTGAGGGCAGTGTTATATTTACTAACATATATCCACATGCGTTTGTTGTGTGCATGATGTTGTGGGTGCTTTCACTGGGAGGCTGTGTTCTCTGGGATCCACTACAACAGGTATGTCTCCCTCCCCTCTACACTCTAGCATTGCCCTCAGGCTCCCAGTCTGTGGTTTCATTCACCATTTCCTTAGAGATGCCCCCTGTTTACTGAATAAGGATGCTGTTGTCCACCTAGCCAGTCATTCCCTCTGCATGAGAATCTATGATGGCAAGCCGTCCCATCCATGTAGTTGCTTCTTAAGCCTTGCTTGTGCTGGCCGCATGCTCTGTCTCCTGCCGCGCATCGATGCCATCTTGGATTTCACTGCTGCTGGATTCCTCCAGCCAGCAGTGGTCTTTTCAGCGGTGGGTCAAATTGGCTCCAGGTGATAGGAAGGTCTGTGGCTTACAAGAGGTGAGTTAGCAGCTGTTCATGCTGTGCTCCGCTGCTTTTTTGCCCCGGTTACAGGATGTTAGGATGTGTAGCGGGAGCTCCTTTTCCATGCGTCCGCTCACATGCTCTGCCCCTAGTGTTTACTTTCTAATAAAAATGCTTCCTTCCTGAACCTTTTGTATACTTTTAACATACTCCACTGGTCGAACGTTTTAGAACGCCTTCAGTTTTAATTGATATTTACACAGTTTAATGTCTGAAATATACTCTGAAATGAAAGCATAGAACAAATAAACAAGATGAAAAAAAATAATGGATTGACTTTGTTTCAGCAAATTAAATCTATATTTTTGACTCTTCAAAGTAGCCGCCTCTAGCTGATATAACTGCTTTACACAATTGAGGCATTCTTTCTACAATTGCATGCAGTAATTGTGCAGATATTTCTTCCAAGCATTATTGCAGAAGTTCCCACAAATATGCTGCACTTGTAGGTTGCTTTGCTCTCACCCTTCTGTCCATTTCATCCCAAAGAAGCTCAATGGGTTTAAGCCTGGAGACTGTACAGAACATTTCATTCTTTGAAACCTACTGGCTGCTTCTTGTCTTCTTAAGTAGTTCTGACATAACTTAGAAGTATGTTTTGGAGCATTGTCCTGTTGTAATATGAACCCCTGACTAACTAGGTGTACACCAGAGAGTATTGCACAGCATATCAAAATCCTGTGTAGCCATTTTTGTCTAGTGCTCAAGTCACTCTGTACAAATTGCCAACTTTGAATCCAGCAAAAGCGCCCCAGGCCATCACACTTCGTCCTCCATGTTTCCATGTGGTGTCAAACACTCAGGAACAATCCTTTCACCTACTAGATGGTGTGCAAAAACTTTGTGTGATATACCAAAGATGTCAAATTTTGATTGAGCAGTACATAAGACCCTTTTCCACTCTTCAGTAGTTCATTGGAAGTGCTGCTTGGACCAGGCAAGTCATTATTTAATTTCTTTTTTTTTTTATTTTGCCATCTTAGCTGTGACTTTCTTACTGATATTCTACCTCTCAAATCTGCAGATTAAAGTCTTCTCTTCATAGCTGAAATGAAAACTTTTTTATTTTTTGCTGCATTAAGCCACTTTCTTGAAAATGTTGTACTGAGGTACCAATCACACAAACTGTAACGTCTTAGCGGTGCTGGAATGGAGCCACAGGTGTAGTAGCTGTGCTGGTCACTGGATAGTAGTCACAATAGACAGGAGTTGTTATCGGGAAGTCACAGTATGCAGTACAATGGTCAGCAGTAGGAGGTATCAGTATGCAGTACAATGAGTTGAGATGGAAGCCTAGTCAAATGAAAGCCAGAGGTCAGCAGTAGGAGGTCCTGGATGCAGTACAATCAGGTGAGACGAAAGCGTAGTCAAATGGAAGCCAGAGGTCAGCAGCAGGAGGTATCGGTATGCAGTACAATCAGATGAGACAAAAGCGTAGTCAAATGGAAGCCAGAGGTCAGCAGCAGGAGATATTAGTGCAATAATAATAATTAGAGGAAGAGAAGCTTGATCAAGGTAGTGGAGCACAATAGTTATGCACTGGATCTGAGGCAAGGTCAGGATTTTATAGGAAGTCCTAATTAGTAGCAGGGCGGGGCCAGGACAGGGAAACATAGAACAAGGCTGGGTTTTCTTCTATGGTTAAATACCTTTTTCTTTTTTTCTTGCAATTTATGATAGAAATATGTTCTGTCCTGAAGAGCAAAACTGTCCAAATCCTGCCCTGGAGGGTGGTGTAATGCAGTCTG
Organism: Eleutherodactylus coqui; assembly: GCF_035609145.1. NCBI lineage: Eukaryota > Metazoa > Chordata > Amphibia > Anura > Eleutherodactylidae > Eleutherodactylus > Eleutherodactylus coqui. The sequence continues at coordinate 237,611,100 of NC_089837.1, read as the reverse complement.
TTCTAATACTGGTTATATATAATCAGAGGGTTTGAAAGTATTTTACAAAAGTTAAGACACCTGTTAAAAGTAGTTTTACATCCAATTTCAAACAATACTTTGCTTTCTGTGCTGCATAGCAGCTGTCCTTGATGTGTCCCCTGAAAAATAGCCCTTTGGCTAAAATAGTAAAATGTTTCCGGTTAAAATTTCAGAGTATTTTAACTTACTTTTAAACCTTTGAACTATTTCACATTATTTGCTGTACTTGAACTTTGTTACTGTCTGTAAAGATTAGATGCTGGTTTGCAGCCTCTTGTTGCCACCAGTACTTGTCAGTAGCGTAGTCAAGGTGAAGCCAGTGGTCGGTAAGCATGTAGTATCAGTTGCAGTACAAAGGAGCAGATAGATAGCGTAGTCAGGGTGAAACCAGTGGTCGATACACAAGTCTATCCATTTGCAGTGTGGAGGAGCAGTCATGTAGTAAAGCTTGACTACAGGCTTGGAGCACAATAATCTCACAAGAGAGGGAGGTACAAAGCCAGGTTTAAATAGGAAGTTCAATTAGAAAATAGAGTGGTGCCAATCAGGAACTGGGTTGCGGGAACAAGCAACTGGTACAAGGTTTAGCAGGAAAGTTGTCCAACAGGCTGGATAGCTCACTGGGGAGAGCCGTCACCCAGAGCACAGGAGGTTGTGGGTTTCATTCTCGACTCTCTCCAAAATAACTGGAAAATTTGAGGTGTTCTATAACTTTTGAACAGTAGTGCATTTAAAAGTTTTGATCATGTCCCCCTCTTTCTTCTCTCTTCCAGGCTATACAAATTAAATTCTTTAAAGTCCCATTTACACAGAGCGATGATTGCTCAAAAATCGCTCAAATGACAGTTTGAGTGACAGCTTTGAGCAGTCGTTTTGCATAAACTATTAAGTAGCTACTCAGCTACTTAAAGGAGATGTCCCGAGGCAGCAAGTGGGGTTATACACTTCTGTATGGCCATAATAATGCACTTTGTAATATACATTGTGCATTAATTATGAGCCATACAGAAGTTATAAAAAGTTTTTTACTTACCTGCTCCGTTGCTGGCGTCCTCGTCTCCATGGTGCCGACTAATTTTCGCCCTCCGATGGCCAAATTAGCCGCGCTTGCGCAGTCCGGGTCTTCTCCTCTTCTCTATGGGGCTCCGTGTAGCTCCGTGTAGCTCCGCCCCGTCACGTGCCGATTCCAGCCAATCAGGAGGCTGGAATCGGCAATGGACCGCAGAGAAGCCCTGCGGTCCATGAAGACAGAGGATCCCGGCGGCCATCTTCAGCAGGTGAGTATGAAGACGCCGGACCGCCGGGATTCAGGTAAGCGCTGTGCGGGTGGTTTTTTTAACCCCTGCATCGGGGTTGTCTCGCGCCGAACGGGGGGGGGGTTTAAAAAAAAAAAAACCCGTTTCGGCGCGGGACATCTCCTTTAATAGCTTATTAGCATGCAAATGAAGCCTTTAGCTGAATGTACTTAATAGCCAGAGGTCTGTATCTGCATTCAGCTCCTTTGTTCTCCATCGGGTTAAATAGCTAAAACAATACTTGCAGCACTACCCACTGAGAACTTGGTGTGTGGTCCTGATAAGACCGCACAATGATTTTTTAGGCTGGCTTGAATTTAACGATCAGCTAGCAGTACACGAACAGTGCACGATGGCCGCATGTTTAGATGCAACGATTATCGCTCAAACGATTTTTGAGTGATCATCGCTCTGTGTAAATCGGCCTTAGGTCTTTCCTGATAACTTTTGTTCTTGAGACCTTTACCATTGTTTTAGTCTGTCTTTGTGCTTGTTCTATTTTACCAATGTCTTTCTGTAGATGAGTTCTCCAGAACTGAACACAGAATTCCAGATGTTGTCTCATCAGAGCTGTATACAGAGGGATTAGAATCTCCCTCTTACAACTGGTAATACCTCTATCTACGCAGCCGAACATCCTTTTTTTCCCGCTTGACCACACTGTAGACTCATTTCGGAACAGTCAGAAATCAGAACCCCTAAATCCTTCTCTTCTGAAGTCCTGGATAACATAGAACAACTACTTTAATACTCATTTTGAGGATTTCTTCTCCCTAAGTGCATTATTTTTGCATTTGAAAACCATTAGACTGCATTTCCTATTGCTTTAACCATTTATCCAGTAAGGCTAAATCTTTCTAGATGTTCAAGACACCACCAGGAGCATCAACCTGATTGCACACTTTTGTGTCATCAGCAGACAGATCTTACCTGTTAAACCTTCTCCTCTGTCACTTATGTACATATCAAAAGGAATAGGACCGAGAACAGACCACTTGAAACTCGTTTAACTCTCTTGATGTCCATTTTTTAACCAATTGCAAATCCACCAAACTATCAAAGGATTAAACGCCCTTTTAGGGTGACTACCCACTACAGTTTTTTTTCACTGCGAAATTTGCAGCGTTTTTTTTCTGCAGGGGTCTAGGGGACTTGTATAGTTAAAATCGGGATCGCGCAGAATCGCAATTTACCGTGAAATCGTGATTTTGCGCAATCGCTATTTTAACATTACAAGTCCCATAGACCCCTGCAGAAAAAAAAACGTTGCGAATTTCGCAGTGAAAAAAAACTGTAGTGGGTAGTCACCCTTACACGCAATGATTACCACTCAAAATTTATCCAAACGACACAAAATAACATGTAAACATGGGCATCGTGCACTTTTCGTTCAACGATGGATTTTGGTTCTGCGTAAAATCCATCGTTCAGCAGCTGAGAGACTAAGCATATACATTCCATTTGAATGCATTTCATTCATCTTTGTGTATAAAAGGACCTTAAAGGCCCTGTTGCACGCCACAATTATTGCTTAACATTCGTCCAAATGGCTGAAAATGAGCAATATCATTATATGTAAACACAGGCATCGTACACTTTTCGTGAATGATGGATTTTGGTTCACATCCATTCCATTTGAATGTATTTCGCTCATCTTTCAAAAGACTGCAGGATGTTCTCCCGCGGCATATTTATACTAGCCATGAGGAGAACAATGGAATGTGGCGGCAGCTGTTTGCACAGCTGGGTGTGCATTTAGACACAGGCTGGGCTCTGCAAACAACTCCTGCATGTCCTTTTCCATGCAAATGAAGATGATAAAGTGTTAATGGACATTAATACTTTATGCAAATAGATAGCTAAATGTTTCAGTCCTTTAAAAGACTATCTTTGTGTGTTAAAGGACCTTTAGTCTGATTTTCATTAACTTATCTATAAGCTCTTTCTGTGGAACTATATCAAAGGCTTTACTGAAATCCAGATAGACAATTTTCACGGTATGACCTGCATCCAGCACTTTTATGACAAAGTCAAAGAAGTCAGTAAGATTAGTTTGACATGATCTGACCTCAGTAAAGCCGTGCTGTTTTGGGACCAACAGGTCCAATATTATCCTTTTCAGGAGAGTTTCCATTAGTTCAGCTACAACAGATGTCAAAATAACTGACTTGTAGTTCCTGGCTTCTTCTCTACTACCCTTCTTATGGTTGGGTATAATAAGAAGGGACTGGTTAAAAAGTGTCAGAAGGGACTGGTTAAATAAATCAGTTAAAGGAATAGCAATCAAATCTAGGATGTAGGTGCAGCAACATCTGTGTAGGTCTCTGTCACCCTCCTCCCTCTCCTCTTCTCAGTGATCAGTGTTGGGATGGGGAAGGTGAGTGCTGATAAGTGGAGAAAGAAACTTTTTCCTCCCTAATCAGATGTGTTAAATGTTTCTTTTATATTCGGTTGCACTAGTAATTTATTTTAAAAAAAGGCTTAGAAATTTAGTAACTCTTTAACAACTGCCATGTTGTAATTTTTTTTTGTCATCATCAAAGCATTGAATATTATAAACCGATAATGTATAGGTGTTCTAGGGGCCAGATAATCTATGTATATTGCATATCTTAGATTGTAAAAGATTTAGTTAATTTTACTGAAAAATTATGGAATGCATATGGTAAGTCTTCCTCTGCTTGAAAGACACTAAGGCCTCATGCCCACGGCCCACGGGAGTCCTGCCTGGCGAGCCGGCGCACATGTGCAGTACAGTGCGTGACACACTGGCAGTGGGCGATGACGCGTCCGACGGTGGCTCGTAATCACGCGATACTTCCGCTGTGCTTAGAGCGGAAGTATTGCGTGATGGACAGCTTCCATTGACTACAATAGAAGCCGGGCACGTGTTTACTTGTGGCAATTACAGCATGCCGCGATTTCTTTAACGCTGCGGAACATTAAAATGTTGAAAGCTATTAGATGCAATAGAACCTAATAGCTGCGGGATAACGCCACGGATTTCCGCCACGTGAGACGCGGCAGAAATCTGTCCGTGGGCATTAGCCCTTAAGCAGATTCTGCAGGTGGTATTCACAAAGTATTTATACTGTACACGGACAGAAGCTCTAAAACACTAGATGCGTGTTGATTGGCAGTATCTTATAACCCATGATATCTTACTCAGCATTACATGATATTCCTGGTAAGAATAACACATGCTAACCTCAATATGAAGTCGAGACAATACTCAACCAAACGTAAAAGTGTGAAAATTAAATGTTGTATGTATAGTTTGTTTAGCATTAGAATAGACAAGCAGATTCATGGCTTTCAAGACTATTCCCCATAAACCCAGGCATTTCATTCTGAGACATTTTTAATAGGTGAGATTTGATTACTTTCTCTTTTGTTCCTTGATAGGGTTTAATATCTATGTATGAACAGACAGAGATAGGGGAGATGTACATTCCACGATTGCTGCCCGCCTAACTTAATTATGTTTCATGCTCAATAAACTAATTAAATATTTTATAAAAAGACAATAACCTCTTTCGTCCTATTCTGGATATAAGGTAAAAAGGGCTAAAACAAGATTTAATTAAATCTTATGTTTTGCAGAAACCAGCAAACATCCTGGTAATGGGGGAAGGTCCTGAGAGAGGAAGAGTCAAAATAGGTAAATAAAATTAACATAAATGCATGTGATCTCTGCTTTAAAATATGGCTGTATGTCAACAAGATTAGTCTTTTATAAAACACACTAAGCATAATACTGAATACAATAATAAGATATAGTGTCTATCTATTTCTAAATCTGCTGTACTTGCTAAAGTTCTAAATCTAACGTAAATGAAGATGAAACATCAAGGGGAACCTATGGCCAGGATAGGTTTATTTGTAGAATTTATTAAATATTCGAAATATCGCAATAACACTGACCTAGCGGGCTCAATCACTACTAACAGTGCTGAATCATAACAATGTCAGTTGGCTGTAATTCAAATGGCTCCTCCTGACAAATTGTGGCCACAGATCATATCAGCGGATTACAGCAAAACTCATTAAATCTGCCAATAAAAATCTATTGTTATTGGTTACTGCAAAGATGCCCATACACATGCAATCAATAACTGTGTTCCCAGACTCCTTCATAAATATGCACTTTCAGCTCGATCTAGTGTGCAGCTCATTACAATAGGGAAGGGAGGGTAAGCTTTGGCCGCACACTTCTGGTATTGCTTACCTTCGAGGTAAACACAACATTAAAGGCCCATTTACACAGAGCGATGATCACTCAAAGATCGCTCAAACGACAGTTTGAGTGACAGCTTTGAGTGATCATTTTACATAAACTATTAAGTAGCTACTCAGCTACCTAAGAGCAATTAAGCGTACAAATGAAGCCTTTAGCTGAATGCAGTTAATAGCCCAAGGGCTCTTATCTGCTTTCAGTTCCTTTGTTCTCTATCAGCACTACCCATGGAGAACTGCTGATAAGCCTGAAGGTTAAGTTTTAGTTTGGCCTGAACTTAACGATCAGCTAGCAGTGCACGAAAAGTGCACAATGGGCATGCTTTTAGATGCAACGCTTATCACTCAAACTATGGCTTTTTAGCGATTTTTGAGCGATCATCGCTCCCTGTAAATGGGCCTTTAGGTTGATGGGGTTGTTTAGTTTTATTCAAAGATTCGCACTTGCAACCAGACATAGGCAATTCTCTGTGAGCTAGTCAAGAGAATAAATCACATTAAGATGAGGGTGACTCAAAAATTAATGCCTCTATGTCGGTATCTGTTTAACTATTTGAGTACTGTGTATGGTTATGAACCATGTTATATAGGTGTCCTTACTCTACTAATGCATGCTTTTCAGACTGCGTAATTAGAACCATGGTCCTAAGGCTAGAACAAAGAGCTGTCATTGAATTTCTGGCAAAAGAGGGGTGTGTTCCGAAGGAAATCCATAATTGTCTGCAATGTGCAGTTTTTGGTGAAGAAGTTTAAAGCAGGAGAAACCGAAACCGAGGAGTAGCTATCCGTCACCGATGAGAACAGACATGCTAATGAGTTGATTTGAGGTGACAGACATAGCACAGTTCAGGATGTTGCTGACGCATGGCACATGTCCCCCCCCCCCCTAATGCAGTCTTCTTATTGCATCTTCTCCTCGCTGATCTTCTCCTGGCTCTTCCAGTCCCCTGGATCACCTCACCTACAGCCGGCCGGATGCTCTTCTTTCTAATGACAGAAACCCTTGAAGTAAACACCCCTCTTTTGTCAGAAGTGCAATTCAAGCTCTTTGTCTTCGGCTCAGATCCATGGTTGCAATCATTCAGTCTAAAAAGAAAAGCATACATTAGTAGAGTATGGACACCTGTATAACATTGTTTACAGCCGTTCACAGTCACTCGATTAGATACAAAGTTACAGACAGAGGCATTACTTTTTGATTAATCCTTGTAGTTTGCTCTAAGGGTTCATTGTGGAGTACAGACTGTTTAGTTTATAGAGCACTGCCTACAACAGTATTAACTCAACTGTGAGCAGAACTAGATATGTACCATTTTGCTGTCTGTGATGGAAACAACAATGTTCTTATTCACTGACAGAAAACACATCTTGAAAATGATGTGGTATTGAAAAACAAGAGTATGCTACAAAGTTGCCTTCTCTTGGTCTCCTAATTCTTAGGCTAATTTTCGCACACTTTTGTAACGCAGCATCAGCATTTGTGCCGAGAAAGGGAAGAGTCCATGCACATATTGTATGTCTAGCATATCCATTGGTCCCAATTCGAGTGATGGATGCCAAAAGGGTATCCTGGCCTCCATCGGGCTGCTATACTATCAATGTTCCCTTTTTTTTCTTAGCCCCTTAGTAATGGACAACCTGCCTTTTTGACCTTTCTAATGGATTTTAAACCTGCACATATGCACATACATCTTTTTAAAGGTAGTGTCTTGACTTGAAGACTACCAGGCTTCTGCCTAATCTGTCAGGAACAGAGAAACCCCAGATCATGGCAGGTTAAACCCTTACATGCCAGAATCAATAGCAACTGCAGCATGTAAGCAGATGACAGGGGGAGGGGATTCTTTTGTCACTCATCAGCAGTCTGCAATACAATCACAAGGTTCCAATGGGTTCCTATGGCAACCGAAGACCTGACAAAGGCTATGTATCTCCGCCTATTACACCGCGCCTCTGGCAAAGCCTAATAGGCTCATATGATAGACATAGTAGAATGCACTACATTACTAATGCAGTGTACTATCCTACTAATCAATCAATCAATCAATCAATCAATCACATCTTCATGTTCCCTTGAGGGCTAAAACTAAGTGTAAAACATGTTCAATACAGTTTAATTTTTTTAAATCCAGTTTAAACAAATACAATGTTTTCCCCTCCAGAACCCCTTTTTAAATTGGTAAAATTCCCCCAAAATTGAAAAAGCAACACATAATCAGTATTACCACATTCGGAACGATGAAATAATGAAAAAAATTTATCTCACATAGTGAAGGCTGTAAAAATAATTTAGAAATGTAATATCAGAATTGCTACTTTGCTCTCTTTCACCTCTCAAAAAGCACAATAATACGCAATAAGAAAAAAGTCACATGTACCCCAAAAAGGTACCAATAAAAACTACAACTCTTCCTGTAAAAAACAAGACCTCACATAGCTCTGTTGTTGGAAAAATAAAAATGTTATAGGTCTTAGAAAGCAGTGATACAGGTTTAATTGTTTCTCTTTAAATTGTGTTTTTATTGTGTTAAAGTAGTAAATACATAAAATATTCATGTAAGCTTGCAGGAATAGTGCTTATCTAGGTGAGGAAATTATCATGTTATTTTTACTGAATGGTGAATGCCGTAAAAAAGTATTTCTGGTGCATTTTTTTCAACTCTTCACCCTTCCCACCAAAAATTAATAAGTTATACAACATGTCATATCTACCCCAGAGTGGTCCCACATAACCAAAAACATGTGAGGGCTTTTGTAGTGTGATGATGAAAATTGCTTTGTCCTTAAGGCACAAAATAGGCCCATCACTTAGGGGTTAAACTGTATTGAAAAGCGCATTCTATTGCACTATTCCATTTTGTTTCTTTTTTAACATGGGAGCCCATGGGCAGCCTAAGAGTTACTTGGCATTGGAAAATTTAAGAAAGGTGGCTTACAAACTTTATAATAATAAATAATGATCAAGTTAATGAACTGTAAACCAAACATTTTTCAACAGCGTCGAAGATTGCTTTTATACCAGAAACATCTTGAAGAACCAAACTGTGAACAAGTACACACTGTTTAATTTTTAATTGTTAACTGTTTTAGAACCATCTCTGATCAACTCAATAGTACATTCTATTAACCCATTCAGTGGCAGGTTTATTATTACCATGTCATGCCTAACAGGGCCAGTTTTTAAAAAAGAGTCAACAATGCAATTTAATCTCACAAGTATTTATTAAGGAATGCAACAATCACATGCAACAATTTTTTGTAATTAAAGTACATTATAACAATTTTGGAAAATAAAAATAAAACCCCCAGAAGATTTCATATGACAGCTCAGTGCTCTGCACATTTCAGCACTAGAGCTGTCCACGGAAATCTTCTGGGGTTTAACTGCATGGTCAGTGCAACAAGCCCCAGAGATTTTCCTGGCGCGCCACTAAAGAGGTTGTCCAGTTACTGAGCAACTTTACCTCAATACCACCAACTGTGTTAAAATAGCAAACAGAGCAGTACTTTCCATTCCCCTGCAGTGGGTATCCAGCACTATAGGTTGCTGTCCTCCTAGTGTGTTATTGTGGAAGATGATGTCACTGGAAGTCACTGACTGTTGCAGCCAATCAGAAGCTGCTGCATCACTGTTCTGAACTCCTGGCAACATGGTACCCAGGATGTGAGCACTAATATCAGGAGAATGGGCAGTGAGGCTGCAGCAGTCAGGTGACTTCCTGTGACATCATCTCCTTAATATACACCAGCAGAACGGTGGATCTACAGTGTTGGATCGTGGCGGGAGAGGAGGGGTAAGTACTGCTCATTTTGTTATTTCAACACAGTTTATGGTATAGGGTCAGTGTTGTCCAGTAACCGGACAGCCCCTTTAATGATGCACGCTACTGATTGCTAACCACTCAAATCCACATCCAGTATGCTAGTGTGCCTGAATCTTTGTTAAGACTAATAGCAAAGGAAAATTCTAAGGCATTTTATCTTAAAAGATTCGAATTCTTGAATTAGAATTAAAAAAAAAACAAGAGTAAAAGTTGTTCCATCTGTCATACCTGCAATACCTGGGCGGCATTCAGCTAGCATTGAGAAATTGCTGCAGGATACCATTCTTGCTATAGAATTTAGACCATATAAAAGTTAAAGTTCATCATGAACATGTATTTTAGATGGTATGATGCTTCATTGATCACATACTTTGTAATGTCCTTTAGACCAGGGGTCCTCAACTCCAGTCCTCACGGACCCCCAACAGGTCATGTTTTCAGGATTTCCTCAGTATTGCACAGGTAATGTAATTATTGTCAGTGCCTCAGACATTGCCACAGCTGTTCGTACTATAGTACATCCTGAAAACATGACCTGTTGGGGGTCCTGAGGACTGGAGTTGGGGACCCCTGCTTTAGACTGCATCTGCAATTCCCTGCTATGAGTATTTGCCATACTAACCTGTCAAACTAATTTAATTAATTGTTCTTATTTTTTGTTCATGTCCCCTTATAATTATTGCAATATACCAATTTCTTTATATTTATTTCATATAATGCCGAGAAAGAAACCTAAGTTGTCTCAACAGCATGCAGCTTAAATCCATTCAGGCTACAAAGAGGATATTAATTATACAACTACAATTGAGATGTCTGTTTTAGTAAATACGTGTATTTCCCATTTGTATTCCCAGTGAATTAGCAGTATTGTAGCATCTCTTCTCATAACACTGGGTTGTGCATTTCCTCTTTTGTTCCTCTTGAATATTTATGAATAAATTTACAACTAAGTGTTACCATTCTCGTTGCCAAGTGTTTGTGTCCTTCCACAGACTGCAACAGTTACAAAGTGGTATAAATTGTAGCATAAATCATAGCTTTCGTAGATTTCACATTCTGGTGCATGGACTGGGCAGAAATGTACCTCTTAATAAATTTGGTGCACTTCACTCCAGCATATCAAACGCTGGTCTAAGTAAGTTATCCCCCTAAAAAACACTTATTTCATTTGTTACAGAAAAAATATAAACAATGAATAATAACTATTAGACTATACATCCAGAATTACAGGCTTTATTGTCACTTTACCTTCCAAAGTAACAAAAAGTCAATGTGCCCCCCCAAAAAAACCATTTAAAACTGAAAAAAAAACCTCTCGCACAGCTCCATTGACTGAAAAATATAGTTTTTGGTCTCCAGAATATAGCGACACTCACGGGTTTTTTTAAATTTCGTAAAAGTAGTGAAACTTCACTAACAGAATATACATTTAGTATAAGGGCTCTCTCACACAAGCATTTACCAGCGTTTAATGCTGCATGTTGATATATCCCCATACACTATTTGGCCTTAGTCAGACGGGCGTTTTTTCGCGCGATTTGCGCATATATAGATCCAATGGTTCGCTATGGTATCGGTCACATGTCCGCTTTTTATGCGGATATGCGATAAATTATAGGACACGACGATTCGCAGATCGCGCCTATCTGCGTTCGGCGTTTTATGTGCGCACCAAAATTATTTACTGCAGCTAGCTGCGTTTTTTTCGCCGGCCAGTCTAAGTTTCATGCGCATTTTGATGCGCACGGCAATTTTCTCCGGTCAGACGGGCGTTTTGCTGCGACGATTAACGCGGCTAGGTGCAGATTTTTCCCGCGATTTTTCGCCCCCGGTCACACGATTTGCGCATGCGCATCCGTCATGCGATCCGCAAATCGCGCGAAAAAACGCCCATCTGACTAAGGCCTTTTAGGGTATGTACGCGTAATACGTGCCCAAATAGTGCATGTCGCGTTCTTTTTTCCACATGCGCTACACACTTTGTGTGTGAGAGTCACCGTTGAAAGTAATGTAAATTTTGTCACTCCGTACTAAAAGCTGCGCTTGTAACACACAGTAAAGAAACGCTTGTTTGAGAAAGCCCTAAAGGTAACATTTTTACTGCACAGTGAACAGCATAAACATGATACAACAATCCCAAAATTTACAAAATGAGTTTTCTATTCCACCCCACAAAAAAAATTGTTTTAAAAGTTTTTTAATACATTGGTATGTTAAATGGCGGAATTAAAAAATACAACTTGTCTTGCAAAAAACAAGCCCTGTCAACAGAAATCTAAAATTAAATATGCATCTTGTAAGGTGGGAAATGAAAAAAATAAAATGTCAATGTCTATACTGACTGCAGCGCCAAGGGGTAATGTCTATAGACCTTCTTGCTTCCTGGCTACTAAGAAGAATGAGCTGGCTTCTGGAGTCTACAATAATCTGCCCACTCCTGGCTATTTCTCTTGTAGATTAGCTACACAGATTACAGATTCCTTGACCTGTATAACACAGTTTAAAGTATAGTGAACTTTGATCTACATTTGGTTATATTGTAACAGTGGATATATTTGTTTTTCATTCTTCTGTTGTAGCTGACATGGGCTTTGCTCGATTATTCAATTCTCCTTTGAAACCATTAGCAGACCTGGATCCGGTTGTGGTTACATTTTGGTATAGAGCTCCAGAGTTGCTGCTTGGTGCAAGACATTATACTAAAGCTATAGGTAAGTAATTTAGGAGATGCTTATAGAAAAGAAGCATGCTTTGGAATACCTAAAATTTAGGTTTATCTTATAACTGTGTAGCATGAGACTGATTCTCGCTACCCTGTGCATTATATCAAGCTAATTCTGGTTCCTGTTTGGAAATAGTTTATGCTTTGTTTAAACAGCTCTATATGTTGAGGTCTGTGTTTTCGGGTCTATCAAATTGTATAAAATGAATCAAGCATAGTATAAAGTTAGTCAACTTTTTTACTGTGTGTGTCTTCCCTTAACTTTTCTTAACTACACATACGGTATCTCCAAATGAATGGCTCAAGATGGCATTCTCCTGCGTTTAAAAAAAAAGTGTACTTGTGATGGATGCTATCCATTGCCCATTAGCTCAAGTGTTTAGAAAAAAAAACAAATATATTTAACCCATATTTTTTTTACTCAATGGCTGACAGATGCCACCCATCGGCCAAAGGATCCCATGTTAAAAATTAAATGTAAAGGATTAACGTGCATGTGTGTATACATAAGTATGTATATCGTTCTTGTTTATCCAGACTATGTTTTCTGGGCTGCAGGAGGCTATGCCTCCTCCCACTAAGCCCTGCTCACTTTACAGAAAAGTAGCAAGTGTGTGATAAACAGGCATGCGCCAAAATGTTTTTCTGGTGTACAGATTATAAATCTTTATATAAGCTGTAACATGTTGCTCAAACTTGAATGTTTCCTTTAAATACTGGAAAAGAGCAGGGGTTCCTCCCAAGGGGTTTAACACCTAGGACAACTGTTCTTTTGGCCATCTTTCCTTCACCATGTATTTGAGTAGAGGGTGTTCAGTTTAAGAATACTACCATGAAAAAAAATTCTAACACCTCTGTAATTGATTATAAAACATTACTTAAAACCAATGAGCTTTTTGAAAGGGAAAGGGATAGTAATTGATTCTGACATATTTTAGTCTAATATTTCTATTGTGTTATCTAAGGCTCAGATGTCAAAAACAACAGGAAATATCCAAATAAAAAGAGGAGCTGAAGCATGCATGCTCTTAGCATCCAGACTTCTGGATCTCGCTGCCTGGAATGACATAATATGCTTTTTGTTTGAGCAGGTGGGAAATATTTAGTGTGATTAGTGTTTAGTTTAAGAATTTCAGAACACAACGTTCTAGAATAGAGATTATAGGCTTGTTGGACTTATTGCACAGGTGTTTCCTTTCTGAGCGTCTCCTATTCTGTTTTTCGGTTCATCATTAATTCTTTTTCTAACACTGCCTTTTTTATCAACCACAGGAAACAACTAGAATATAACATTCCTTAGTGACACATATATGATGTTCATTTCCATACATATTGCAATTTTAGTAGGCAATAACAGTAATGTGAAAACATTTTTCAGATATTGTATCTATTTTGTACAGCTCCATCATCTTCCTTGGCTGTTTACATTAATAAATTACTGTTAAGGCCGAATGCACACAGCCGGGTCGGATTCTGACTGCAAGATCTCGCAGCGGAATCAGACCCTGTGTCCCGGCGGTGACCCCCACGTACCTGTCAATTGGTGTTTTCTCTGTGCTGCGGATGTGCCGGCTGGTGCACCGTTACACTGGCAATGACCTGGATCTGCGGCACATCACCGTGGGATGGATGGCTTCCATTGACTGCAATGGAAGCTGTCCGTGCAAGGCTCGCATTAAAATAGGACATGCTGCGATTTTCCCCGCGCAGGCTGAAATCGCAGTTGATTCTTGCTCGTGGGCATGGAAAAACGTTTTGCATAGCATGTCAATGGGCAGTATTTGGTGTTGGATTCAAAGGCAAACGCCCGCTCCGGATCCGACAGTGCAAATACGCCCGTGTGCATAGGGCCTAAGACTGTGCACGTTTGAACCTCATTTTCAGTGAGAAAATTATTATTGCATGTAGCTTTATTTTTCCTGTTCAAATGATGGACACCTTGGTGGAACCTGATAGGCCCCCATTGTAAGCAAATGAGGTCTATTGGACAACACTGGTGGCTATTGTGTGATGAGAAAGAGCACAGACTTGTATTATAGCTGGCCTTAATCTTTCACAAGGTGTAACATGAAACATTATACGGGAGAGCTCTGAAAAGGAGTACACGTTATTGCCTTAGAAGGAGAAGTCTGAATTAGAAAAGTAATTTTCAGAGGATACTTTAATAAACGTTCCATGTTTTAGGGTATGTTCACACTGGACAAATATGCTGGGTAGTTTTCCACCATGGATTTGTGTGCAGAAAATATGCAGCATATTACAGTAGCAGTAAAGTGCATGGGATCTGTAGAAGTCTTGTCCACACACTGAAATCAATAGGATAAATTTACTTGTGATCTGAATTTGAAATTGTTGCGGATTATCCTCAGATCTGCAGCACAATCCGCAGGTAGGGACATTTTGTTAAATAAAAACATCTGCTAAAATAATAATTAAATAAATTATATTTCCCTTTTGCATTTTCTCCCCACCTCACTGAGGTGTCTTGCTTGCTTTTCTATCAGCCTCTTCTTCCTGCAATCACACCTGGAGCATTCATATGGCTAGAGATGCCATTTCTGTAGCTCAGGATAATGTTACAGATTTATGAAACTGTCTGGAAAAAAAAACAGGTTTTGGTGCCCATAACAACCAATCAGAACACAGCTTCCATTTCTTATAGTGCAATTGAAATCTGTAAGCTACAATGTGATTGGCTGCTATGGTCAACAAAGACCGTTCCATAAAGCTGCACCAATTTCCTGATGCATAGCAGCAAGTCCACAATCATATCTGCAGCCAAATATAATTGCTGCGGAATTCCGGATGGATTCGCTGTTGAACATTTTCCAAATATAAACCCTTCCAAATAAATACCCTTAAAAGACTTTTGTTAAAAGGGCTGCATGGGTAAATGCTGATCAAAGCGTGTCTTGCTGCTGGGACCCCCAGTAATCGGCTATATTTCTGTGTGGAGTCCAGACAGCAAGTGTTCAGTTCCCACCCAGTGCCACCACAAAATAAATTAAAAAGGTATGTGGGGACATTTGTTTTTCCAAAACTGCTCAGGATACAGGAAAAGCATAAGAGAAGATATACCCGCCTTCCCTGCTCCCCTGCTGCACAAGGTCTCCACTAGTCTTCAGTTTTGGGTGCAGGGAGCGAGTGATGACATCCATGAACCAGAGCAAATTGCTGTAGCCAATCATGTGCTAACATCAGCTGGTGATTAGGCGCAGCGATCACATGACCTGGTATAGAAACATCACTGCTTTGCACTCAGAAGTGAAGACCAAGTGGAACCAAGCACCTGCAGAATGCAAGCAGTGGTCATGGGTATATCTTCTTTTATTTTGGTCCTGCATCTAGAGCAACCTTTGGGGGGAAAAAAAGTCCCCGGATGACCCCTTTTGAGCATTACAAGGAATTCACTAAAACCATATATCAGTCTTCCAGGGAAAGAAAGAGAGACGCTCTGTAGCAAATCTCCGCTCTGACTAATAGATTGGGGTTCTGAACAGAGGATCCTATATCTTAACTGTCAATAGCCCAATGGACTATTGGAAATTCTGTTTTTTAAAACAACAACCCTTTTAAATGGTTGCAAATGGCATGAGACAGGGAATACACAAAAAAACAAAAAAAAATCCTGGAGTAGAAGATGGTACAAGGTCGAAGGAAGATCAGATGTTGCCCATAGAATAGCAAAGAAATGAGTCTTGCAAGTTCATTTTAGGACTTTCCATTATATTCACTTATATTCTGTCAAAGCAGATTTGCAACCCCTGGGTTGTAAGCGAATTAGGTAATGTGATAGACAGACCGTTGTTTCTTATATTTAAGGACTCTATAGTGACAGGGCCTGTTACAAAGGATTGGTGCAAATGTGGTACTGATATTCAAAAGGGGGTCAACTCTGTATCAGCATAGGTTAATGAAGGGTCACTCCTGTCAAACCAATCTGATTAGCTTTCAAAAGGAGATAAGTTCTAGAATGGACTGGGGAGACTGATTGGATCTTGTATATCTTGATTTTTTTAAAGAGTTTGCTACTGTACCGCATTAAAGGTTGTTATATAAAAGGAGAATGCTTGGTCTGGGCAAGAATGTGAGTAAAAGAGTCAGTAACTGGCTCAGTAATAGAAAGCACAGGGTGGTTATTAATTGTTCATACTCTGATTGGGTCACCGTTGCTAGTGGGATACCACAGGAGGCAGTACTGGGCCCTATTCTTTGTAATATATTTATTAATGACGTTTGGGGGGGATTGTACGATAAAATATCAATATTTGCAGATTATACAAAACTATGTAAGGCAACACTAGAGAGGACATTATATGTTTCCTAATTGATCCAGATACGTTGGGGGCTCGGGCAGAAAAAGAGTCAAATGAGGTTTAACACTGATAAATGTAAGGTTATCCACATGGGCAGAGGAAATACATGTCACCATTATATACTAAATGGGAAACCACTGGGGAACACTGAGATGGAAAATGATTTGGGGATTTTAATTAACTGTAAACTCAATTGGAGTAACCAGTGTCAGGCAGCTGCTACCAAGGGTTAATAGGATAATGGGGTGCATCACAAGAGGTCTGGAGGCACATGACAAGAACATTATTCTTCCTCTTTACAAGTCACTGGTCAGACCACACATGGAATATTGTGTACAGCTTTGGCCACCGGTACTCAAGAAGGACATATCAGACCTTGAGTGGGTACAAAGGCGGGTAAGTAAAGTAATAAATGGAATGGCTGGACTGCAATATCCAGAGAGGTTATCAAAATTGGGATTACTTAGTTTAGAAGAAATATGGCTGAGGGGTGACCTAATAACTATGTATAAATATATCAGCGTATTTTTTCATGTGATGTGTAATCCCGTAAAAAAATGTGTGGCATAACTTATTTTGGTGCTTATTACACACTGCAATGATCCATTGAAGTGAATGGGTGCAAATACACAGTGAATACACAGGAAACCTGCTTATTCCTTGCAAATTTACACACCATTTCAAAGAGCCTGTCTGTGCTTTTTTTCTGTGTGCAAATACATGTGTATTTTATGTGTATTTGCACACATAAAAACATGCCTAAATGCCTGAAAAATGTGCGTCTAAGCAATTTTTGGTTGTGCAAATACGCTGTGTATTTTTATGACCAAAATGCACTAATGCCCTTGTGAACGAAGCATAATAGTGATGACCATAGTGGTCGCAGTAGTAACGGTGCCCCATAGTGATCTCAGTAGTAATAGTGAACCTCATAGTGGCTGAAGTAGCAACAATGCCCCCATAGTAGTCCCAGTTGTAATAGTGACCCCCACAGTGTCCCCAGCAGTAACCGTGTCCCCTATATTAACCCCAGTAGTTATAGTGACCCCCATAGTAGTCTCAGGAATGCTGCTTGGCCAGAGGCCAATAGCAACATCCCCCCTATTGGCCTCTGGATTGAAGCTGTAGGCAGGGTAAGTAGAATTTCTTTCAAGGGGTTATCCAGGCAGCGCCTGCCGGAGTACACCGGGGTCGGAGCAAAAGTGCTGCTCTGACCTCTGTGTAGTGTCTAGCACTCATAGATGCAAGTGCAGTTATCATTGAGATCAATGAGAGCTGCCTTGTAATTGCAGGCGTAGCTCCCATTGATTTCAGTGACAGCTGCGCTTGCAATTACCAGTGCTGGCCACTAAACAGGGCCCCTTGCTATGAAGTATAGATGCCGCAAGCAACTAATACAGACACAAATACGCAAATTAAAACCTTAGATCACATAACCTAGTAGAAAACATTTTGTAAAACAATGCCAGGTGTCACAGATTCAGTAACCATGGTCAGGGTTCAGCAGGTGCTAGAGGACAAATATTTGTTCAGGGCAAGCACACAGTATTGTCCAATGACCAATGGTCTATCCTTAGGCTGCGGTAACACGGGGCGGAAATCTCACGGAATGTCTGCAGCGGTAAGGCAGCTTGAAAACCCGAGCGGGTTTTGAAACGGCTTGTCTGTCTGTATTTTGCTGCGGCCATATCTCTGCATAGAGAGGAGAGAGCTCGCAGAGGAAACTGCCATACAATTGACATGCCGTGGATTTGTATTCCGCACTGCATGTCAATTTCAGTGCGGCCTGGCCACAGCGGAATCTCCACAGCCTGTGGACGAGATTTTTGCAAATCTCGTTCATTTTGCTGCTTACGCTTAAGTTTAAGATTGCCAGCGGAATTTCTGTGCGGAAAGTCTGCACAGAAATTTCGCCCTGTGTGAACCCAGCCTTAGGGTGCCTGTCCACTAGCAATATGTTTTCTTGCAATGTGAGTGAAAGCGCAAGCCTCGCAGCACTATGAAAACTCTGTGATATCGCTCATTGTTTTAAATGGGGCTGGCGGCAGCAGCGCCATCCCCATTAAAAATATAGTGGGTACATTGTGGATTTCTGCCACAGCTGTAACAGCTATGGCAGGGGATTTCTATCACAGCTGTGGCAGAAGTCTGCTATGCTATCTCATTGTCTTCAATGGGGCCAGTGCTGCTAGGGCCCCATTGAAAGCAGTGGGTTGCTTGAAATATAAGCCCTTCCCTGAAAATCACCCTAGCTGAAAAAAAAATATATACATTATACTCACCTAGAAGAGCCGTCCGGCTCTTCTCTTCTGCCCTGGCAGTCCTCTTCTGAAGGTCGGGATTGAAAAATCCCTGCTCCCAGAAAGCGCTTGTCTGATTAGCTGAGCACTCAGCCAATGACAGGCAGTGCTCAGCCATTGAATGACAGCTGAGTGCTGCCTGTGATTGGTCACAGCGCTCAGCAAATCACAAGCAGCGCTCAGTCCCTCATTGAATTATGAAATGCTGAGTGCTGCCTGTGATTGCCTGAGCGCTGTGACCAATCACAGGCAGGGCCCAGCTGTCATTCAATGAATGGCTGAGCGCTGCCTGTGACTGGCTGAGTGCTCAGCCAATCAGACCAACGCTTTCTGGGGGGCAGGGATTTTTTTTTTAAACTTTGTTTTTCAGCTAAGGATGATTTTCAGGGAAGGGCTTATATTTCAGGCCCATCCCTGAAAATCATCGCTGCGGGGGTTGCCTGCAACCCACTGCTTTAAATGGGGCCGCAACAGCATTGGCCCCATTGACAGCAATGGGATAGTATCGCGGACTTCTGCCACAGCTGTGACAGCTATGGCAGAGGATTCTTTCATCCCCGCGGTCCCCGCACGGTTAAAGGAATTCCCTGCCGTAGCTGTTACAGCTGTGGCAGAAGTCCGCAATGTACTCCCTATGTTTTCAATGGGGCTGGCGCTGCTGCCGCTGATCCCATTAAAAGCAATAAGTGATATTGCAGATTTTTCTCTGCGCTGCAAGGCTTGAGTGTAAAAATCGCAAATGAGTATGAAACCATTGAAAATCATTGGTTTCATAATCATGCGTTTTTACTCACTCTCGCATCGCTAGAAACCATATCGCTAGTGGGTAGGAGCCCTTAAACTGTTAATCTTTGCCTTCCATAACATAAACATACCACCAGAAGCAAGCTCATAACATGAATAGATGACCAAATGCATAACATAAATTTAGAAACACAACTAGACTCAGCAGATGTATACAGTACCAGAACCAAGCGTGTTAGATAAGCTTTGGATCAGAACCAATCTCACAACATAATTCAGTACATGAACCAAACTTAGAAAAGAGATCAATTGCAAGGTCTGGTTCACCCCTGCAATATACGTTTGTAGCATGTGACACTACATCTAGTACATCATTACCAATGGTGAAAGTATGCTGGGAGTTTTTCACTAACAAGAATACTACCACTAGAGATGAGTGAGCACACTCGGATAAGGTAGCATCACACTTCTCTAGTAACTGCATTCTCATCTGAGCAGACTTGGGGGGGGGGGGTGAGGGGGGAACGCGGGTGGAGAGTGAGAGAGATCTCCTGCTCGATTGAGAATGCAGTTACTCGAGAAGAGCGATGCTCGCTCGAGTAACTGCCTTACCGAGCGTGCTCGCTCTTCTCTAACTACCACCCTACTAACTACAAGACATTCCCCCTGAGCAAAACATGTCTCACGTTGTGTCCTTGAATAAAGCCTGTCCAACACTATCACCCTAAATCAAACATGTCCTGCAGTTTTCCCTTGAATAAAATATGCCCCCTGAATATTAAACTAGCCCATCACTGTACCACTAAATTCAAATATGTTCCTCAATATGACCCAAGCAAGGCTTTCTTACACCCTGTATCGCCATTACTGTATTCAGGTGTATCTGCTTCTTATGGATATCACATGCCCTTCCTACCCCTGGGGTTGAGAAGTATCCAAGAGGTGTAACCTGAGTTGGTACATGGGAATAGCAAGCAGTTGTTTAAAGCTCTGTTCATATTTTCGTTCTTCTGTTCCGTTGTGTTTCACCTAAATGAACCCATTGACTTTAATTGGTTTCATCTGATTCCTTCATTTTGCCAGAAAAATAGTACAGCATTCTGCAGAATTTTTTTCCTGCATTTCTGACGAAAAAGGTGACATATGAACAGTACAGGTTCAGGAGAATTTTAGCAATTTTTGCAATCATGGCTCCACTATTAGTAGTAATGCTACTAGATTGGTGACGCTAAATTAACATGATTTTAGACCAATGTCTGTTAGAATGCTCACCAAGTCAAGATGTATGAGTGTATAAGGGTCAACAAATGAAGAGAATGTTTCTTTTAACTGCAATTTAGATACCTTTTAGATTTATTTAGTATATACTAGAAAAAGTGATATAACAAAACATGGTGAATTGTGCCCAGATAACTTTTCACTATTACTCACTAATTTAGAAATATTTTGTGGACATCATCCTAGTCCATGTCCTGGCCAAATAATAGCTGATATCTCATTCGGTGCTCAGAAAAAAACATGTTGGTTAAGCAGTAGATGCCAGCTGTGTCCCTTAGCAGTGTGGAAACTTTTAGATGTGACAGCTCCAGGTGTTGAGTGCTTTATAAGCGGGAGACACTAGACAGCTTTGTCTTGTTCTTCGAAGTTGACCATGTGGTTACTGGGAGTAGAAGAATGTGGAGTTTGATCAGGTGCAGTCATTTGTTCTTTTCGTATTATATTTTTGTCAACGCCACTTATCATCAAGATGAATAGTTCCGAAGAGCTCGTTATCCAACAATAATATGCAGACAATGTTGTGTTTCAGCTTCACGGCAATCATATGCAGCACAAACATTTCCTTGATTTAATTGACATTCTGGTTCAAGCATTCAATAAGTAAATCTGTCATTTTAACAATTTGCTATAGAGCAGATTTAATTTTTTGCACTGCTTTTAGTTACACATCTTAAAAGTTACGTTTTATGGGTTTGTATGTAAGAGATATAAACTATAAATCTGCTGTACATCGATACTCATATGTTCTGTATGCATTTAATGTTACATTTTATTTTTTAAAAAGGGCATACTTAGGAAAAATGAGAAGCTGAGAAAAAAAAAAATATATTGGTAAACTTACCATAATAACGCACGCTACATAACGCATTGAATTGTAGCTAAAAAAAAATACTGGGCACGCTTATTTGACCTTGTAAAGTCAATAATTCATTTGGCCCCACCATCAGTTGGTTTGTTGTTTAGCCACACCCCTTTACTTGATGTATCTTTATTCAGATTTGTTGTATTTGCTGTAGAACATGTTTAAAAATGAAACAGACCATTCATAAATGGGCACGTCACTTGTACAATTGTACAGAATAGAAAAACCTCACACTCTCTATCCCTCACACCATTGGGCCCTCCTGGGCTCTGATACAGCTACTGTATAAAGAGGATGCTCTATAGTTAAGAGTCTACTGCTGTGATGTATGAAGTTGTTCAGCGGTAAGCAAGTGATTAAATATATATTGCATCTATAAATTCTGGCTCAGTGGTTAGCACTGTCCCCTTGCATGTGTGTATGCTTACGACAATATTTTGCATCAGTATTTGTAAGTCAAAACCAGAAGTAGAATCTACACAGAGACATAGTATGATAGAAAGATTTGCATGTCTTTTATTTTTTTGGATCTGTTCCTAGTTTTGGCTTACGTAAACTGATACAAAATACTGTCATGCAAAAGTGGCCTAAGGATATAATCGTAGAGTTGAAAGGGACCTCCAGGTTCATCAAGTTTAACCCCCTGCTCAATTCAGGATTCACTAAATCATCCCAGACAGATGTCTGTCTAGCCTTTGTTTGAACATTTCCATTGTAGGAGAACTCACCACCTCCTGTGGTAACCCGTTCCACTCATTGATCACCCTCACTCTCAGAAACTTTTTTCTAATATCTAATCTGCATCTGCTCCCTTTCAGTTTCATCCCATTGCTTCTATTCTTTCCTTGTGCAAATTTGAATAGGGCTCATCCCTCTGATGAACTGTGACACTCCTTCAGATATTTGTAGACAGCTATTAAGTCTCCTCTCAGCCTTCTTTCTTGCAAGCTAAACATTCCCTGATCCTTTAACCATTCCTTATGGGACATGGTTTGCTCTTCTATGAACATGCTCCAGTTTGTCAATGCCTTTTTTTAAATTGGGGTGCACAGAACTGAACACAGTATTCCAGATGAGGTCTAACCAAGGAAAAGAACAGGAGGATAATTACCTCACGTAATCTAGACTTTATGCTTCTCTTAATACATCATAGAATTGTGTTGATTTTTTGCTGCTGCATCACGCTGTTTAATCATGTCCAGTCTGTGATCTATTAGTATACCCAAGTCTTTTCCACAAGTGCTGCTTTGCCCAATTACTCCCATTTTGTATGTGCTTTTTTCAGTTTTCATGCCCAGATGTAGGACTTTGCATTTCTCCCTGTTAGGCCCACTGCACACGGGCAGAAATTCCACTGCAGGATTTCCCACAGAATTTCTGCCCGTGGCCGCTGCCATTAGAAAATGCAATCCTAGGCAGACAGTTGCGATTTGTCCGTGCAAAATCACACCTGGAAAACAAACCTAGGCATGCTCTATTCTGCGAGCCCCGCACAGAAATGTCACTCCCCAGCCGTCAGCTCCGCTCTGCGCATGCGCCGGCTGGGTGGCACATAAAAGAGCTGGAGCCACGGGAGAGGTGAGTGCTGAGCTTATCCCTGCAGGGGCTCGGGTCTGGTCCTGCTGCGAGAATTCTCACAGTGGGATCCGACCCGGCCGTCTGCAGGCGGCTTAAAATAGCATTCTGTTAGTCGTCACCCACTATTCAAGCTTGTCTAGATCATTTTGAATTCTCTCTCTTCTTTAGTATTAGCTATTTCTCCTAGCTTTGTGTCATCTGCACATTTGATCAATTTCCTCATTTAGATTATTTATAAAAATGTTGAACAACACTGGGTCCAGGAGAGAGCCTTGTGGTATTCCACAGGAGACCAACTGGATGTGCAGCTATTTATAACCACTCTTGAGTATAATTGCTCAGCAAGTTGAAAACTCACCAAACAGTTGCTTTGTCAATCCACATTTGGTCATTTTTTTCAATAAGGATTGTATGAAATTTCTTTATTAATGTTAAGATATATTATATCCACCGCATTTTTCTGATCAACCCAGTCCATGATTCTGTCATAGAAGGAAATTAGATTTGTCTAGCATGGCTTGTTTGTTACAAACCCATGCTGGCTCTGGTTAATTACTGTCTTCTCATGCAAGTGCTTGTATACATGCTGTTTAAATTTATTAAAAGATCTTTCCCGGTATAGAAGTCAGGTTCACAGGCCTGTAGTTTCATGTGTCCACCATATTCCCTATTTTGAAGAGAGGGACAACATTTGCCCTTCTCCAAACTTCTGCAACTTCTCCTGTTCTCTAGGAATTTTTAAAGATTATGGTGAGTGGTTCAGCAATTACCCCTGCTGCTTCCTTCAGTATCCTAGGATGTAATTCATCTGGACCTGGAGACTTGAATTCATTTAAGTTAGCTAAGTGTTCTCTCGCCATCTCTGTGTTTATTGATAAGCTGCATTTTTTTATTACTTCAATAGCACAGGGAAGATCAATTGATATTACATTTATTTTCTGAGAGAAAACCGATACAAAAAAATAAATTCAAAAGCTCAGTCTTCTCAACATCATTTTTAAGCAATTCACCATTTGCATGTAAATATTCTATAGCATCCTTGACTTTTCATTTGCTTTTTTAAGGACCAATGCAGTTCAGACATAGTTTTGCCGAGCCTGTATATCAGAATCCCCCATGAATTGCCCCATTTTAAAATCAGCACCCTTCAAAGTATTCAAAATGGCATTTAGAAAGTTTATTAACCCTTTAGATGTTTTACAGGAATTAAAGGAAAGTGCATCAAAAATTAGAACAGTTCCTTTTTTCTACTGATTTTCAATATAAAACCTTTTTTTTTATATAAAACAGTAGGAGTTAGCAAAGAAACAAAACTTGGAATGTATTACCCAGATTCCGCAGTTTTTAGAAATGCCCCATATGTGGACGTAGCCTGTTGTATGGGCACATGGTAGGTCTCAGAAGGAAAGGAGCGCTTCTTGTCTTTTTGAATGCAGATTTGACAGGAATAATTTTCAGACCCCATGTAGTGTTTGCAGTGCCCCTGAGGTAGCAGTACATTTGAGACCCCCAACAACTGACCCCATTTTGGAAACTACACCCCTCAGGGAATTTATTAAGGGGTGTAGTGAGCGGTTTGAACCCACAGATGTTTGAGGAATTTTTTTTAACAGTTTGAGTTCAATACGAAAAAATCCAATTTTTCACATAATGTTTAGCTTTAGGCCCAGATTTTCATTTTTCACCAGTGGCAGAAGGAAAAACGTACCCCATGATGGGTTACCCAGTTGCTCTCGAACACGGAAATGCCCCATATGTGGACGTAGCCTGTTGTATGGGCACATGGTAGGTCTCAGAAGGATAGGAGCGCTTTTTGGCTTTTTGAATGCAGGTTTTGCTAGAATAATTTTCAGACCCCATGTAGTGTTTACAGTGCCCCTGAGGTACCAGTGCATTTGAAACCCCCAACAACTGACCCCATTTTGGAAACTACACCCCTCAGGGAATTTTTTAAGGGGTGTAGTGAGCGGTTTGAACCCACAGGTATTTGAGGAATTTTTTTAACAGTTTGAGTTCAATACAAAAAAATCACATTTTTCACATAATGTTCAGCTTTAGGCCCAGATTTATATTTTTTACCAGTGGCAGAAGGAAAAAACGTACCCCATGATGCGTTACCCAGTTGCTCTCGAACACGGAAATGCCCCATATGTGGACGTAGCCTGTTGTATGGACACATGGCAGGACTCAGAAGGATAGGAGCGCTTCTTGGCTTTTTGAATGCAGATTTTGCTGGAATAATTTTCAGACCCCATGTAGTGTTTACAGTGCCCCTGAGGTACCAGTGCATTTGAAACCCCCAACAACTGACCCCATTTTGGAAACTACACCCCTCAGGGAATTTTTTAAGGGGTGTAGTGAGCGGTTTGAACCCACAGGTATTTGAGGAATTTTTTTTAACAATTTGAGTTGAGAACGAAAAATTCACATTTTTCCAATAATGTTCAGCTTTAGGCCCAGATTTTCATTTTTCACCAGGGGCAGAAGGAGAAAACATAGTCCATAATGCATTACCCAATTACTCTCGAGCACGGAAATGCCCCATATGTGGATGTAAACTGTTGTTTGGGCACATGGCAGGGCTCAGAAAGAAAGGAGCGCTTTTTTTGAATGCAGATTTTGCTGGAATAATTTTCAGACACCGTGTAGTGTTTGCAGTGCCCCTGAGGTACCAGTGCATTTGAGACCCCCAACAACTGACCCCATTTTGGAAACTACACCCCTCAGGGAATTTTTTAAGGGGTGTAGTGAGCGGTTTGAACCCACAGGTATTTGAGGAATTTTTTTTAACAATTTGAGTTGAGAACGAAAAATTCACATTTTTCCAATAATGCTCAGTTTAGGCCCAGATTTTTATTTTTTACCAGGGGCAGAAGGAGAAAACGTAACCCATGATGTTACCCAACAGGGAAATGCCCCATATGTGAATCTAAACTGTTTTTAGGGCGCAGGGCTCAGAAGGGAAGGACTTAGCATGTGGCTTTATGTACAAGCTGTGCGAAGTACATCAGGGTAAAACAGGGTGAAACAGGGGGACACTGGTATAAAAGTTATCCAGGTACAGATGGTAACCCTGGTCTAATAGTGGGTGCACCAGTTCCCACACTATTTTCCCTGTTACTCCCAGCACGGGGGGGGGGGGGGGGGGCATTCTGGGGGCTCAATTTTAGTGTCCTTCCCCTCGTAAATACGGAACTTGTGGGTGTACCCTGATGTACTTTCGCACAGCTTGTACAACTTCACACCATACCGTGCCCGCTTACTGGGCAGGTACTGGCGGAATTTTAGCCTCCCCTTGAAGTGTACCAGGGACTCGTCTACTGCAATGTTTATCTGTGGGGCATACGCCTGGGCAAACTTGGCGTTAAAATGGTCTATTACGGGCCTGATCTTATACAACCGATCGTAATTGGGGTGATCGCTGGGGGGGCACAGCTGGTTGTCATTGTAGTGCAGAAATTTTAAAATACACTCAAAGCGCGTCCTCGACATCGCCATGCGGAACATTGGGGTGTGGTACAAAATATCGGTAGACCAGTACGCCCTGATTGTTGGCTTCTTTATTAGCCCCATGGTTAGTATAAGCCCCCCAAATTTTTTTATCTCTGGTGCATCCACAGGGGTCCACTTATCGGGTCTGGCATAGCTGGAGGTGGGATTTTCTTCTATAAAATTCTGGGCGTACAAATTCGTCTGGGTAACAATATGGGCAATGAACTCTTCAGAAAAAAAAAACTTGAAGAAGTCCTTCCCTCTGAGCCCTTCCGTGTCAAATTGAATCCCTGGGTTCCCAATAAAATCAGGGATCTGGGGTCTGTAATCTTCCGGGGTACTCCAGTGAGCATCTGATGCATTGGGGTCAGTGGCGGTCCTTGGACACCTTCTCGGGGGTGCAGGGAGCTCAGACTCGCTGGATGAGGATGAGGATGAGGAGTCGGAGAATGCCAAAAAAGTGGGGTCGTCATCACCACTACCTGAGTCCGAGTCTGATGCAATGATTGCATACAGTTCCTCTGAAGTGTACCTCCTGCGGGCCATATTTATATAAAATGGGGCACACGGGGAAAAAGTTTTATTAGATGGGACACTGCGGGATGGGGTGACCACGGGACGGGGGTCGGAAAGAACGCGGAAACTTATGTGGTGTATTCACGTAAGTGTTTTTTATTTTTTTTCACACAGACGAATACACTGACACAACACGAACTAACGACACACTACACACTAGACGGACTAACGACACGCTACACTAACTAATGACGGGTGACGGGACAGGTAACGAAATGGGAACAACAGGAACTTTTTTTTTTTTTTTTTTACACAGACGAATACACTGACAGTACACAGACTAACGACACGCTACACACTAGACGGACTAACTAAACGCTACACTAACTAATAACGGGTGACGGGACAGGTAACGAAATGGGAACAACAGGAACTTTTTTTTTTTTTTTTTTTACACCAAGGGATACACTGACTACACGCTGCGCTACACTACACTGCTGATTGCACGCTACAGCTCACTCACTACACTTCTGATCACACACTACAGATCCCTCACTCACTACACTACACTGCACTTCTGATCACTCACTCCACTCTGCTACACTACACTGCCTGATCAATCACTCACTACACTCACTACACTACACTGCCTGATCAATCACTCACTACACTCACTACACTACACCACACTGATCACTAACACTCACTCCACTACACCACACTGATGACTAACTCCTCTCCACTACACTGATCACTAACTCCACTCCACTACACTACACTACACTACACTGATCACGCACTCCCTGCCTAATCTACATACTAATCGCTCGTTTTTTCACACAGATATGACAGTAGGTGCTCTATCTACAAGCACCGTAAACACACTTCGGTGCTTGCACATGGAGCCCCTACTGTAAACAGCGCGAAGTCCGCTGCTGCGCTGTGATTGGTCAGGGAGTTTTTCCCTGACCAATCACAGCGATCGTGGGGGAGGGACCGCTCTGATTGGTCCCCAGCCCGGACGCAGCACTTGTCTGCTGACTATGTCAGCAGACATCACTGCTGTGTCGCCGCGATTGTCACCGCGGCGACACTTTAATGACATGACGTACCAGGTACGTCATGTTGCGGGAAGTATCCCGCTACCATGACGTACCAGGTACGTCCAGGAGCGGGAAGGGGTTAAATGCTTCCCATTCTTCCTTCTTTTAGAGATTAACGATTGTACTTTGAGAATCTCATTTCACAATTTTTTTCCAACTTCCTGGGACATTTTTGTCCATAAGAACATCCATCTATTGGATCCGTCCTACTCTTTCTGAGTCCACTAAAATCTGCCTTTCTAAAATCCAACCTTGACGTCTGACTCTTTTCAGGTTTTCCTCCTCTTGCTATCCAAAATTCAAGGATAGCATGATCACTACCCTCTAGGGTCCCAGCCACCCTTCGTCCCTCAACCGTTTCCTACTTGTTGGTAAGAATGAGGTCCCAGATAGCAGATCCCTTAGTTTATTTTTTAACTTTTTAGAAAATACATTATTTGGACCCAGTACTTTTGCCTGAAAGAGATTCCCAACAAATATCTTGATAGTTAAAATCTCCCATTATCACTATGTCATGCTTTTTTGAGAACTTGGCCATCTGATGTAGAAAGAGTTCATACATATCTTCTGCTTGGCCGGGTGGCCTATAGTAAATGCCTACAATGGTGTACTTACTGTTGTTCTCTCCTTGTATTCTTACCCAAACAGGTTCTACAGAACTACCATTCTCTGAAGCTTGAATCTCTGTGAACATACAATACAACACCTCCTCTACTTTTATTAAGTTTGTTTCTTATAAATAAGTTACATTTTTCAAGCCTTCTATTCCAATCATGTGTGTCATCCCACCAAGTTTCCGTGATGCCTATGCCATAATATTTCTCTTTCTGTGTTAGGAGCTCCAATTCTCATTGTTTGTTTCCCATGCTTTGTGCATTTGTGTAGAAACATTTGTTTGTAATCGGTGTCTCTTACTCCTCTACTTTCCTTCAGAATTTTTTTGTCTTCTTTTTTCACTTCTAATAGCAAGGCTCTCAATTGTATTCATCAACTGTATATTTTTGCCTGTCCTTTCACTTCCCTTCCCATATTGTTCTAGTTTAAAGCTCTCTTGATGAGTATAGCAAGGCGCCTGCTAAATACATGCTTTCCTGTCTTTGTAAGGTGCAACCAGTTTCTAGCAAGGAGTCCATCATATAGGTACTTCATGTTATAGAAATCCAAATGTTCGCTGACAGTACCACTGACATAGCCGGTTGTTCACCTCTAGAATCCTGTTCCATCTCCTTATTCCATGGCCATCCACTGGGAGGATGGATGAGAAGACTATCTGTGCTCCTAGTTCTTTCACTTTCCTGCCGAGGTCTTCAAAGTGTCTGTAGCTAGTTGTGCTTTTTTTCTGGTGTCATTTGTCCCTACGTGTATTAGTAGGGATGGGTAGTGGTCTGTAGAACTGAAGAGTCTTGATAGCCCATGAGACACATCCTTTATTTGTGCACCTGGAAGACCTTTCATGATGTTATGTCAGGTCTGCAGACATCGACCTTTGTTCCTCTCAATAGGGAATCCCTCACAACCAGCACTCTCCTTTTCTTATTCACAAGAGCACTTCTTCTTTCGTTGTTCTGCTTGAGAGCCTGGTACGGGTTCCTGAGCAGTATGGGTGCTGACTGACTCCTGATTCTCCTGCTTCTTTGGGTCCTATGCTTCCTTTCCTCTGCCAGTACACTAAAAAATTATTTTCCTTAAACATTCGGAAGAGTTACTTCTGCTCTGTCAAGGAAAGCCTCATCTTCCTCAATGAGTTTCAATGTAGTTATTCATTCCTGAAGACTTTTCACCTTTTCCTCCAAGCTTGCTTCTGGCAGGTGAAGTTTGGCTTTTCCTCTTGTAGGTCTCTAAACATATAGCATATGTTGCATCTCACCATATGGCTACTCTCCCCTTCGATGTTGCACATAGTCAGTTGATGTCTACTTCCAAACTTCTAATAGTAAGTAACATCTTATAGGTTAAATAATATTATGAGAATTATTAACTGTTAAAATTCCCAGGTCTGGTGATGTCCTCTGAACAGCTAGACATGGCTAAGCCCAACGATCGTGCCACTGACAGAGACTCTTCACTGTTCCCAGAATGCACCAGGAATATGTAAATTATCTTCCTGGAGCTCCAATTCCTGGTCTCAAACTACATACATAAGATTGGATAGATCTCTAAAGAGCTGTGCAGAATATGATTGTGCTATGGAAGCAACAGGAAAAAATTAAATGGAATGTCTGTTCACTCACTATCACTGCTAACGCTGGACAAGTACTTGTACTTAGTGGTCAAGTAGCATGCAGCTATTCAGATCACATTTTCCATGAAGTCTTTACAGGTAGTAAATATCAGAAATAGCTGATGTGTTCAGAGATTCGGTATGCGAAATGTGCTTGGTCATCTGCCATTGACACAGTTATGAATCAGGAACATCTGACTGTTTTGCCTGATCTCCACATGACTGTACCTTGGCTGATTGACATTTGCATGTGTAGAAATATTGCAGAGTGATTCCTAAGGGTATATTCACATTTACAAATTTGTAACAGAAATTCTGTGACTGAAATTCAGTGTCATTTTTATGAATCAGTGTATTTCCACAGCATGTCCATGGATTTCCTCAAATTCCATGGGACTTTTGCAGAAAGTTTTGCTATAAATCTACTGCTTGTAAGTGTACCGTAATAGTCAACGCATGTAGCGGCAGCACACTCCCTGCGTTACTTACTTTTCTTTGAGCTAATGGTTTTGTATCCTCCTATTTCTTTTGATGACAAAATGAGTTGATATGTACAGAATACAATAGTTTGAGTATTTCAGATTATTTCATTGCATCATCTTCTCTAAATATTACACTAAATCTGCACCTTATCATTTACTGTATCTTTATTGCGTCATAATTGGCAACATAGCTGCTAAGAATTCATCAATATTATATACTTTAAAAAAAATCAAGTCCCTAGAAGGAGTTGTCTCTTTGCTGCAAAACGTGGCACACAGTTAGGCCGGCTGCACATGGCGCCCCCCAGAGACCCCAATACTTACCTGCGGATCCGGCGTCCTACGTCCCGCATAACGCTTCGGCACGACGCACCGCAGTGTCATGTGAGACGCCGGCCACGTCACATGACACGCCCACAGCGTCACATGACGCAGCCGGCCATGTCAAATGACGCGTCGGCCGCGTCATATGACACGGCGGCGGTAGGCGGGGAAGCGGTTTCACGCTATCTTCCGCTGTGCTACAGCGGAAGATGGTGTGACAGACAGCTTCCATTGACTGCAATGGAAGCCGTCCGCGCGTACACCCGCGGCAAATAAAGCATGCCGCGGGTGAGGACGGGAGATTTCACGGTGCGGAATGCCGCAGTGGAATTCCGCACCGTGAGCATTGAGCTATTAGGTTCAATAGAACCTAATAGCTGCTGGCAACGCAGCGGATTTCCGCCGCGTATTACGCGGCGGAAATCCGTCCGTGGGAAGAAGCCCTTACACATCAGGCTGATATGCAAATGATTAGTGTTGTGGCGTAATCAGATCAGCTTTCTTGCCACTAAGGCCTCATGTCCACGGGGAAAATCAGATCCGCTGCAGATTCTCCATGGAGAATCTGCAGCGGGTCCCTCCTGCCCCGCGGACATGAGCGCTGAAAATAGAAATTTAAAAGCATTTACCTATCCGTAGCGTGCGGGGAAGGTCAGCTGTTCCTCACGGCCGGATCTTCATTTTCGGCCGGCGGATGAATTCCTGACGCCGGCGGCACGTCGCCGGCACGTCGTCGACGTGCCGCGCGCATGCGCCGGGCACATCCGCCGAGCCGAAGCAAGGGAGATGCGGCCGTGAGGAAGAGCAGAGCTTCGCGGCCCGCTACGGGTGAGTAAATGCTTTTAATTCCTATTTTAGGTCTCCCGCGGATCCGGACGGCTTCCATAGGCTTCAATAGAAGCCCGCGGGAGCCGACCCCGCGGGAGACCCGCATGAAAATGGAGCATGGTCCAGATTTTTTCATGCTCCATTTTTTTTAAAATCTCTTTTATTGACGATCCGCGGGTATTTATCTACCCGCGGGTGGTCAATGCATCCCTATGGGGTGCGGATCCGCGCGCGGGAGATCCGCTGCGGATTTTAAATCACATTTTGCCCGTGGACATGAGCCCTTACAGCCCTAAAAGTTATTCTACCCTTGGCTTTATAAAACTGCTCACAGAGGCTACTTGTGTGTAGTGGACCTCTTTGTCCACTTGTGTAGAGCTTACTGACAACTAGGCGCCTCTACGATGCAGAGAAGAGATTTCACCTAGTTAACAGAGTTTGAGAGCGGGCGCATTTTTGAAATGTGAGAAGCTTGATGATCGTATCGATGAATTGCCCATCACCTGGGCCATTCTAACCAGACTGTTAGCCAGTATGGGACTATTGAATGTGTAAGGGCATGCACAGAAGGCAGCTGGACTCAGGACATCCTAAACAGACTTCCAATAGAGAGGATTGTCTGATCGTCCAACAAGCATGAGCAGCTCTAACTGTTTCATTGTCTGCCATCCGAAGACGAGTGTCATCATTGTTCTAGACCCTTGTGTCTGTCGGACCCATTTCCAACTGCTTGGCTGAGGGACATTTGGTCTCACGTCGCCCATTAACTGTACTGCCTTTGACACCCACCCACTGTTGCCTCTGTTTGCAGTGGTGTCGTGAAAGACAAAACTGGACTGCTACAGAGTAGAATCGGGTTGTCGTCAGTGACGAATCCAGGTTTAGTTTGGGTAATAACCATGGCCATGTCTGTGTCTAAGGAGAGCTAGGAGTGAGTGCATCAATCCTGGCTTTGCTATGGAACACACTACCCCTACAGTTGGTCACCCCTAGTAGTGGTACGTGGAACAATGACAGCTCAGCGATATGTTCAGGACATCCTGCAGCCACTTGTCTTGTCGCTCATGGCGGCTTCCAAGAGGCATTTCCCAGCAGGATAATGCTTGGCTCCATTCTGCAAGGGTGTCACAGGAATGTCTCCACAACATTGTCACACTTCTGTGGCCTACACAGTCCATCTTAGATGAAAACTTTGAAAGCCTAGGAGTTTGCTCATTCTAGAGGCTCAGATACAGCAAATGTGGACTGATATGCTGCAGGATGCCATATAGAACCTGTATGCCTCTATGCCCGCCCGTATCACATCTAGTATCCAAGCTAGAGGTGGTACAACAGTGTACTAGAGCCTCCATGCCCGCCTGTATCACATATTGTATCCAAGCTAGAGGCATTTCAACAGGGTA
This sequence comes from Eleutherodactylus coqui, assembly GCF_035609145.1. Taxonomy (NCBI): domain Eukaryota; kingdom Metazoa; phylum Chordata; class Amphibia; order Anura; family Eleutherodactylidae; genus Eleutherodactylus; species Eleutherodactylus coqui. Next base: position 237,577,555 of record NC_089837.1, on the reverse strand, counting down.
CTAGAGCCTTCCTTCAAGGGGTCAGTTTTCTGCAATAAACCATCCTTTTGTCCTGATATTGTAATCACTTACCTATATTAACTGTTACCATGCAGGGCGGTGCGGGGTCCCGCGGTCGGCACGCGCCGCTCCGGCATCCTGGAGCTCTGGGATCGGGGCTCTCCCGGCGGCATTGGGCGGCCGGGTGCGGCGGCGTGGGCGTGTCCGCCCGTAGGGTGCCGCCCGCACTCCTCCACCTTTCTTATGCAGCAGTGGGGGAGTGGGCTCCTCTCACTCTCTGCCCCCAGGCGGAGTCTTGCAGTTATAACGCTGGCAGTGACCTGAGCTCACTGTCAGTTATTGGTTCTGTCAGCTACCAGTTAGTTCTGTCTGCAGTTCCCTCCAGTCAGTCCGCTAGTCTGCTTGTCAGCCTCCTTCCCTAGCTTGGTCTAGTGCTCAGCATTTTCTGTTGGTAACTCCATCTGCCTCCTTGTCGGCACTCGGCCCCCTGTTAGGTAGTTCCATCTTCTATAGTCGCCAGGTCCCTAGCCAGGGTAGGGACCGCCGTCCAGTTGTCCGCCTGGGGTTAGCCAGGGTCGAGGCAAGTAGGCAGGGACAGTGGGGTACGGGAAGTTCAGGGCACCCCACCTGGCGCTAAGGGGGTCAGAGTGCCGTAACATTAACGTTACAATGAAACATATAAAGTTTCATTTGATTCAGACAACTACTTCTAGGGGAGGGCTTTTTTTTGACAATGACTGTGCATACTGTCTTTGACTTTTTAGGGGGTCTTATAGTAGCCTACAAGTAGCAGGTTAATTGGGCTTCTTCACTGTTGTTCTGGGTGCTGGTTCCTGCTGTTATGTTAAGAATGAGTGAAGAAAATTCTTACATGACTAGTGAATTGTTCTATACAGGAGCCTTTTTTTGGAAACTTGCATTATTTATATTACTATACCTAGACATGTTTAATTTATTTATATATGTGATATTGAAAGATCGCTTGCAAGAGAATGCTGAAGTAGTGCAGACATCACTCTGGTGAAAAGACATTGTCCTTCACTGCCTCCTTTACCTGATTGCTTGTGACAGTCTGGAGGTCTCCTCTATATATTGCAGTCACTTCCTTACAAAGCATCCTCTTGTCTGATGCTGGTCAGACACCATCTTAGTCGGGTCTCGCAGGACCGGATAGGAATTGCGGATCCCGTGAGCCTTTAATCCTCAGTAATACGTGTATTAATCAAATGCATTGGATTACACAATTCCGCTAGCATTAGTGGGTTTGAATTGCGTAATCTACTTGCAGAAAACAGACAGCAGCGTGTTCTATTTTACCATGGATGTCTGCAACATAGAGACCATTGTTCTCTATTGTCGCAGATATACCCGCAGCCCATACGCAATTACATTGGTGGGGGAAATATAAACAAACAAAAAAGATGTTATGTGCATGTCCCCCTGAGTGAGTACGCAGTCATGTGCAGTATATTACGTGGCCGTAAGCAGGGTCACGGCTGGGCTCACAGCTGGAATCCACTGAGGGCCTCTGCAAGTGGATTCCGCATACGGCTGTGTGAGCCCAACTTTAATGTTATTTTCACTGTTTTATGCTATCAATCCCATGATGCATCTGCACAGCACTTACATGAGCAGCTAGAAACTGTACCATCTCTGCTTCCAGGAAAAAACCCTACCATTACATTTCGTATTCTATATTCACCTAAATAAGCTACAGACCATAACTATACAATCAGGGGGATCAGCTGTGATCTCCTCTATTATAACTGTGTGACAGGAGCTGTATGATCACCATCAGTAACTGTGTTAGGAGTCTGTTTCCCCCTCTAAAGAGTTTGTGTGGTAGGGTCCATCACAGGGATTATGCTGACTGATAAATTGATTAGTTTCAGATAGCATAAACCCAGGCATTTCTGTGCTGGTCAGAATTGAGAACAGTTCACCATCTGAGGATAAGGCGTCTAGGAGTCTCAGGTAGAAAGGAGTAGTAATACTAGCTGACTTATATATACTCGGGGACAGCTACATAATAAATGAAGAAAAGAATCACCGACGTGGCCCTTTAACAGTGACTCCTTGTGATGTGTATCCATAATATTACATCACACATTGTATGATCACATTTATTTTTAGCTAGCAAAACGCTGTTTATGAAACCAGGGAAGATTATTCTGGCCTCTTGGCGGTATATATTTATATTTGTATTAGCAGCAATAACTGCTATATGTTTTCTCTATACTTTATTGATGACTTCTGTGGTTGCGTACCATTTGTTTAGAAATCTCCTGTTTCTTGCGGTATAATGGAAAGATTATTTTCTATTTCTCTACTGAATTTAAGCTAACAAATCCCTAAACAATGGCACAGGTGTATAAACATTATGTGTGCCAGGGGGCAGTATTCTTGTTCCACCAATTCAAAGGTTTACGTGCCTCTTGCTCAATTTAATTAAAGCCCTTAAATAACAGAAATGAGTTAGACAGTGACCGTGTGGGCAGATTGGAAGAGGCTAATGTGATAGAGAGATCATTTGTTCTCAAAATATGAATGTACAATGATAAAAAGTCAAGATCCAAGAGCAGGCTGTCAGTATTCACACAGTGCTGGATTTCTAGTGTGACCAGTTATTTAATTCATCTGCTAGGGTATATGCACACGCTGTATTGTGGTGCGTATTCTGTGCCAAAATACACTTTCAGTACGCATCCCATTGATTTATAATGGGAAACAATATCCATGTCTTGACAACATGTTTTTACTGACACATATTTAACCCCTTAAGGGCATGGCCTATGTTGGCATTGAGGACGCAACGATTTTGAGGGGATTTTTTTCACTGTGGCTTTTATTAATGCCATTTTTGTGTACATAGACTATATTGTAGAGCTTTTATTAATTTTTTTATGATAGCAGGGAGGGAAAACATCAATTCTGTCATTGTCTTTTTTTTGCTTTTTTACAGTGTTAATCATGCAGCATAAATGACAATACATTTTTTCTGCGGGTCAGTACGATTGCAACAATACCTAAATTATTGTTTTTTTTAGGATTTTCCACTTTTCCGCAATAAAAACCCTCTTTCTTGGATATTTTTTTCCCAAATTGCTGCATTCAAAGTCCTATAACTTTTTTTATTTTTCCATGGACTGAGTGCTTGTGAGAGCTTCTTTTTTAACGTGCAGGATGTAAAGTGTGTTCAACTTATTTTACAAGTCATTATGGATACGACAATACCAAACATGTGGGATTTAAAAATGTTTTTTATACTAATAGGGGAAAAAGCACAAAAAAAGGTGTTTTTTTAACTTTTGTTTTTACTTTTTACACTAATTTTATCTTTTTTTTACACTTGTTATGTTCCTATAGGAGACTTGATGCATAACACCTATGATAACTATGATAAAGCATTGCAGGACTTCTGTTCTCCAATGCCTTATCGTTTATTATAGCAATCATAGGCAATGGCAAAGCAGGACACCTGTACCTTGCGTCCTGTTGCCATGGCATCCTGGAGCTACATTGCAGGGTTCCAATGACATTACATAGGGAGTGCCCTCCCTTTTTGAGGCCTTTACATGCTGCAAGCTACATAGATCGCAGTGTTAAGGGGTTTACTGTCCCGATTCACCCCCGCTGTTGCACCAGGAGGCCGGCTGCCAGATGCCGCGGGATATCTTCCGATCTCGCGGCATCCACGTGTCATAAGGTTATGTCATGTTGCGTTAAGCACCACCCTGCCATGACATAACCTTACGTCATGTGGCGTTAAGGAGTTAAAATACCTGTTACGGAAAAAACTGAACTGACATGTCCGTTATTTTTTCATTTTCTACGTTGGATTTCGCCTTTGCAACGATATGTCAAGTTATGTGTCCCCAGGTTTGGATATGTGTTTTGACGTTTATTCGCGCCTCAAAAACGAGAATTAAAAGAGGCATATCTTGATGCAGATTTTTTTTTTTTTCCCCGTTAATTACACCATGTGCACGGTAAAAATTTGTTGTACAGTGAGTTATATGGTTATGTCAGTGTTTTCTTTTGTGCATTTAAATATAGACATCGGGCATACTTTTTATACTTTTATAACATTTGAAAGAGTTTATGAATAGTATTATTGTTTTTTTTACCTGTTGCTTATTGAGCAACAACATCTTTCGATACACAGATTGTAATCACCGTAGTCCCTAAAATGGGAACAATTTCATAGAAAACTTTGAAATGCAAAGACAATTGTTCAGTCATGTCATCTTTGTGCCTCCCATCACTGGCGTGCTGTTAGGGGTTGCAATCGCGACCTGGCCCCTTAGCGAATGGGAGCCTGCGAGCCCCCTGCCATATGCAGTTTCACTGCTGCAGTCCGTTGACCAACTTTGGGTGGCACTAAACGAGGGCCTTTAACCAAGGAAGCTGGCAGCCAATTACAGACTGCAGACTCCCCCGGCGAGTGCTCCTCCCTTCCACTGAGAGACTGCACTTGTGATTAGTCAGAACTGCAGTCTATCAGTGCACTGCCGGCCGTGTGATTGGTCCGGCCGTGCACTGACAGTGTTGGAGGACAGCGGAGGAGTACATGCGGTGTACTCAAATATGGATAGCTGGGGTAGGTTATACCAGTTGTACATATATAATTATATACAGGAGATATCCAGATTATATCAATATGCTCCATATCACTACATACAGGGGGGATGAACATCTCCTTTAGGCCTCATGTCCACGGGGAAAATCGGGCCCGCTACGGATTCTACATGTAGAATCTGCAGCGGGTCCCTCCTGCCCCGCGGACATGAGCGCTGAAAATGGGAATAAATGAGAATAAACTCACCTCCCATCCGCTCCGTTTCTTCTCTTCGCGGCGGCGTCATCTTCTCTCGTCGCGGCCGGATCTTCATTCTTCGGCTCGGCGGATGTGCATGATGACGTCGGTGACGTGCCTCGCGCATGCGCCGGGCCGAAGCAAAATGATCCGGCCGCGACTGAGAGAAGATGGCGCGGCGCCGAAGAGAAGAACCGGAGCGTGTGAGTAAAATATGATTTTTGTGTCCCGCGGATCCGGACGGCTTCCATAGGCTTCAATAGAAGCCCGCGGGAGCCGTCCCCGCGGGAGACCCGCATGAAAATGGAGCATGGTCCAGATTTTTTCATGCTCCATTTTTTTTAAAATCACTTTTATTGACGATCCGCGAGTATTTATCTACCCGCGGGTGGTCAATGCATCCCTATGGGATGCGGATCCGCGCGCGGGAGAAGAGTTAAAATCCGCTGCGGATTTTAATTCTTATTTTCCCCGTGGACATGAGGCCTTAGACACTGATATGGGCCATGCTGGTAGAAAGCTAACTTCACACGAGAGACCACGATATCGGCCATGAATCCCAGTCCAATATCGCGCTCACCAACATGCAATTTATATCAAAACCGCCTTGCATCACTTCGGGGAAGTAGCGTTTCTCCACCACAGCTGTCAGCGAAAGGATTGCGGAATTTCTCCTATTGCTTTCAGCGGGGAAACCTTGCACTGTGTGCACCTAGCACGTGGTGCAATGCTGCTGTTGGCCCCATTGAAAACAATGAGCTGCGTTAGGGCATGCCCAAAGACAGGGCAACCTGCGATTTGTTTCAAAAATCGCTCATGTGAATGACTCTATTCAAAGAATGAGGTTCAGATTCGTGTGAGATCTGTGAGTCTCACAACACACAAATTTCGTGCAGTTTTCTCCGCCATGTGAAAACTGCCTAAACTGGTTATCTCCTGTATATAATGGTTATCTTCTGTATATAATTATATTTTCATCTGGTATAATTTATACATCCTGTCTATAGTGATATGTACCATGCTGGTATAACCTGGGTATCTCCTGTATATTATAGATGTACAGCTGGTTTAAGTTATACATCCTGTATATAGTGATAGCGACCATGCTGGTTTACCCTGGCCCAGGGTTTACCAGCATGGTTGATATTTCTATATACAGGATGTATAACTTGTACCACCTGTACATATACAATTATATAAAGGATATACCCAGGTAAGGGTGATTTCACACCTGCACTGGGGATTACACTTTTCTGCTTTGTTTGCCTCAGTCTGGATGGACTCCACTGACTATAAAGGGGGGTGCATCCAGTTGCCTAGCTTTTAGGCCTCATGTCCAAGGCACGCGCGGATTCCGTGCACTGAATCCTGCGCAGGGTCCAACACTGCCAACGGCCAGTGAGCCCTGTTTACCTGCATTTCCCTGACAGTGGCGTCCACACAGACCCCTCCACTTTCATGTTTGCGGTACTGCACATGGTCCTCCTGGATCGCCGTCGGACATGCGCAGTACAGATTTTTTTTTTTTTAAATCCCCTGCTTTCCTACTGATCCACGTCACGTCCACAGTGTCAGCTGCATGTATGCCACGGATCGGGCGGCTTCCATTGACTTCAATAGAAGCCATCAGTGCGGGGTCCGCACAAAAATGGAGCATGCTGCGATTTGTTTTCTGGACCTAAGGCCTCCCTCACACAGGCGTCTGCAGAAACGTAGCGTTTTTCAACACTGCGTTTACTGCAGACTCATGCGTTATGCCAGTGTTTTGGCTGCGTTTTTTTTAGCATAGCTAAAAACGCAGCCAAGGATGCTAAAAAAAAAAGAAAACTCGCCTTGCAGGGGCCGTTTGGTCCCCAACGGTGTTTTCTGAGATTTGGGCCAGCTGCCGAGCACTTGCCAAGCCGGCAAAGCATCTATTGCTGGAGACGGGGTTTGAATTCCCTGCCTCTCAGCAAGAGATTGCTCTGATTGGCTGAATCGGCTCAGTGACAGCCCTCTCACCCAATCATAGCAAGTGCTGGATGCACCAATTACAGCCATAGATGCTTTGCCGGCTTGACAAGTGCCTGGCAGCCGGCCCGAATCTCCGAAAAATGAAGGGCCGAAAATGGTTAAAGATGGAACATGCATCGCTGTCAAAGTGCAGCGTTGGAAATATAATGCCCTTTAAATATTTTTTATTCTATATATATTTTACTCTCAGAAAAGTCCTTTGCGTTCAGAATATTTCGCAACAGCATTGCAGAATATACCCTGGCTTGTGCATTGACATGACATTGCCAGGCTTGCCTAGAAAATATTTTTATTTTGTTTTATATGCATTTTTATCCATTTTGATTATTGCATTGGATTTTGACTAAAATTATTTTTTATAACTAAATTTCAGCTTTTTGTTTTACTGCCCTTCTTTCCATGTCTACCATTAGACAACAAAAATGTAACATGGCTCCTTCTTGGTGTTCTCACTGTTCAACCCTCGGCTCCTCTTCACCCTCTTGATGTCCACCTTGGTCATCTGCTTTTCTTCACTTTTACTGCAATTTTCCTTCTTGGTGCTTTTAAGTTCTCCCGCACTAGGAGACATGTCTTGGATCATATGACAATTGGCTCATTTGTCTTTACAGTCTCTTTAATCATTAACTATTCTTTCCCCTGCTTACTGTAGCTACAAGCCGATCTTTGGACTATCCTTTCAGATCTTCATATTGCCTGTTCTGGTTTATTCATTTAACTTTATGGTTTCCTCTTCGGTAGGCAAGGTTTCCTACACAGACTCTATTTGTACACTTTTCCATTTTTAGCCTATTGATCATCGAAGTACCTTTGTTTGCTATCTTTGAATGGTTTCCCAGAGGTATTGTTCATACTGTACATTGTTTTTGCTTTACGTAAAGTAATAAAACGTTTGAATAGAAAATAGTCCAACAATTGAAAATAGTAGTCCTTATTTCCTAAACTGTTGATGTGCTAGAGTGTGGTATCTGGAATACTCATGCTAAGATACCTTTTTCAATTTCTACAGATATCTGGGCTATTGGCTGCATTTTTGCAGAATTGTTAACATCGGAACCTATTTTTCATTGTCGTCAAGAAGATATCAAGACAAGTAACCCATTCCATCATGACCAGCTTGATCGTATATTTAGTGTAATGGGATTTCCCGCAGGTATTTACCTTATTTGCCGATGAGTAGCTTTATTTGCTATGAGCAGCTATGTTCGTCAAAAGAAGATTGCATGCCTTATTTTTAGTATTTTACTTTATAGAACCAATAGTAACAGTCTAAACAAGTATTCCATGTTTACACTTAAATAATCTTCCCTGAAATGTGTTAATTTAACATAAGTCTAAGAGCTGTGCCTGCAGTTACTTGCGCCGGTCACTACACAGGAAATGGAGCAGCAGCTTCCGCTCCGATCCTGGTCCAGCCCAGAAATGGCAGCTGGCGCTGCCTGGAAGACCCCTTTAATGAGCCTATATCTTCCTTGTTCTGCAGCCAAAACAAATCTTTAGACTTGAAGTATTCGGACTATTTTGATTTAGTTGAATCCACTAAACTTACTATTAAAGGGGTGTTCTGATTGTCAACATTTTTGGCATATCCACAGTTTGCACATGGAGCATACAGTGGCTGGGAATTGGCAGATAGTTGAAGGTCCCAAGTCTAATAGTTGAAGGTCCCAAAAATGCAACCTACGCCTATAATGTATTTAAAGCCTCTCTCACGCAGGTGTTTAGCGGGCGTTCTTAATGGATGCTACCATGTTTCCCCGAAAATAAGACAGTGTCTTATATTAATTTTTGTTCAAAAAGGTTTAACTTTTTTACATGTATAGCTGGCTGGACACTATTTAAATTGACTTTTTTAATTAACTGTTAGCAGGGCTTAATTTTGGAGTAGGGCTTATATTTCAAGCATCCTCGAAAATCATTTTGCAACCTCAAAAATTCTGGAAAATCATGCTATGTCTTATTTTCAGGGTATGTCTTATTTTCAGGGAAACAGGGTAAAAACACTGCAGCAAGCCTCTATTCATTTCAATGGGGCTTCTGAGACAAGCGTTTCAGTGCAGTGTTTATAACTGGAGCTAATATGAACGCTATATGTTATATTTTCGGGTATTCAACATGTTTTTAACCCTGCATTGTCCATTGAAATGAATGCTGCGCCTAAAATCTGCTGTTAAAAATGCTGTGTACAGTGTTTTTAACACTACTATGCCATCAGGGGGAATGGTGACATCATCAGGTTACTTTGTCTGCATTGTCATTGCACAAAATATGCAGTGAAAATGCAGGCAAACGCTCACAGAAACACTGTAAAACGCTGCTCTCATAAAGGCTGAAGATGGGGAATCGTCTTTAAGTTTGCTGGTATTGGCAGCACTATTTTGTCTCCTTTCTAAATATAAGATGTCTGTATAAATGTTCTCATACTTACCATTTTAATACTGCTTTTTTGATTTGTCTCAAGTAAAAAGGTAAAACTTTCTGTTTAGATAAAGATTGGGAAGATATCAGAAAGATGCCAGAATATCCTACTCTTCAAAAAGACTTCAGAAGAACTACGTAAGATTATAGAACATTCTCTTTAACCTCTAAATGACCAGCCACTTTTTTCTTTGTCCTTTTTTTAATCACGCTTTCCAAGAGCTGTAACTTTCTATTTGTTTTTCATTGACACAGCTGTATAAGTTCTTATTTTTGCAGGACAAATTAATGGTTTTAATGGTGTTATTTAATGCACCATATAATGTACTGCTAAAAGTTTAAACATTTCTAAGTGGGGTGAAATGGAAAAAGACACAACTGTGCCATTAATTTTTTTGGAGAGATTACTTTTATGGCATTCACAGTGCAGTAAAAATGGCATATTGACTTCATTTTGTGGGTCAGTATGGCAAGCGGTATGTTTTACTACTTTAAAAAAAAAAAGAAAACTTTATACTGTGAAAAAAATGTGACTTCTAGTTTATTAGTACCAATAAAGTATCACATTTTCACTGTGCTTGAAAAAAAGTGATATGTTTGATATTTCAGACTTTTACAGACACATCAATACCCTTTTATTTTTGTTTACGTGATAAGTGGAATTTTTTTTTTTACCTAAAATATTATCCTTTTTTTTTAGTCTCTATAGGGAATTCGAATTGGCAGTCATCTGATTCCAGGTACAATATACTGCAATACTCCAGTATTGGAGCATATTGTACATTTACCAGCAGATGGGCTTAGTAGGCTGGAATCCATCACAAGCCTAGCCTTCATAAGGCCTAGGCCAATGGGAAGCCAGCGGGGACCGCTCCCCTCTAGCCAGCTCCTTAGATGCTGCGGTCAGCATTGACTACAGCATTTCAACAGATAAACAGCTGCAAGCAGAGCTAGCTATGAGCACAGCCATTGCTCTCAGAAACAGCAGTTAGCCACTGGGTATGATGCGAGCTCAGTGACCCACAACAGATGCACCTGTCATAGGTCGTTAAGGGGTTAAAAAAACTTTTTGTGTGTGTTTTCTGTCTTGATATAGCAGTACAAAAATACCATATAAATTTTGAATATATTTCATATAAAATTAAATATAAAGGCCAGTGTAACAATGTTTCAGTGCTACACAATCCAGAAACAAGTGAAACATTTTGCCTTTATGAATTGCTCAAAATAGTAAGCCATAACTAGACAAGCATGGTGTACATTACCTGTCGATGTTATAAACTTATAAACTCTTCATCTCAAGCACCTTTGCAAACCAGTAATCACATCATGCTTAAGGCCCATTTACACCAGCAGATGATCGCTCAAACGACAGTTTGAGTGACAGCTTTGAGCCATCATTTTGCATAAACTATTAAGTAGCTACTCAGCTGCTTAATAGCTTATTAGCATGCAAATGAAGCCTTAGCTGAATGCAGTTAATAGCTGGAGGGCTCTTATCTGCACTCAGCTCCTTTGTTCTCTGACTGGAAACAATGCTATCAGCACTACCCGCAGAGAACTCAGCGTGCAGTCCTGATAAGACCACATGACGATTTTTAGGTTGACCTGAATTTAATGATCAGCTAGCAGTGCACGAAAAGTGCACAATGGCTGTGCGTTTAGACTCAACAATATGTTGCCCTGACTAAGGCCAGCATATTTTATCCCCATAAAGGTATAATAGCACAAACGGCACAAAAAATATTGCGCATTTTGTCGAATAAGTATTTTAACCCCTTAGTAACCAAGCCTGTTCACGCCTTAATGACCAGGCCAAATTTTGGAAATCTGACGTGTCACTTTAACATAAAAATAACTCTGTACAGGTTTTACATATCCAAGTGATTCTAACATTTTTTTTGACACATATTATACTATACATATTATAGAGTATGTTTATATTTATTAAAAGTACGTACGGTACAAATTTAACATTACTTATCAATGTTTTGAGGAACATTTTTTCCTATACCAAGCCTAGATTGCAAAGGCTCATAGGTGTCAGCATGATAGATATCCCCACAAATGACCCCATTGTAAAAAATACACATTTGAATATATTCACTGAGGGGCGTCATGAGTATTTTAACCCCACGGTTTATTTTCAGGAATTAATGCAATTTAGAGGAGAAAAAATTCACATTTTTGCAAATATGTCATTTATAGTGCACATGATAAGGAGGATTTGCACCCAAAATGGATACCCCTGTTTGTCCTGTGTTCATAAACATACCCAATGTGGCCCTAATCTTGTGTCTCTATACACAACAGGGCCTAAACCAAAAGTAGCTGCTGGTGGTTTTTCAGAACAGACATTTTACTTGAAGGTAATTTAGACCCCATTGCCCATTTGTAGAGCCCTTGAGCGGCCAAAACAACAGAGAACCTCCAAAAATGATCCTATTTTGAAAACTAGACCCCTTAACGAGTTCATCTAGGGGTGTACTGCGTATTTTTACCCCACAGTTTTTGAATGAATCTAAGCAAAGAAGAAGAAAAAATAACGATTTTCAGTTTTTTGGCAATTATGTCATATTAAAAACAGGTTTTTTTTGTACAGCACGCACATGAATGAAGACTTGCACCCCAAAATGGATCCCCTGTTTGTCCTGTGTTCAGAAACACACCCATTGTGGCCCTAATCTTCTGTCCGTATGCACATTGGGGCCCAAACCAAATGGAGCAGCCGGTGGTTTTCAAAACAGACATTTTGCTTGAAGATGTTTTAGGCCCTAGTGCACGCTTTCAAAGCCCTTGAGTGGCCAAAATGATGGAGAACCCCCACAAATGACCCAATTTTGAAAACTAGACTTTGTAACACATTCATCTAGGGGTCTGTTTGAATAAATCTGAGCAAAGCAGGAGGAAAAAATTATTTACATTTTTTTTGGCAATTGTGGCATTTTAAAAATGTTTTATTTTGTACGCATATGTACGAATCTAGACTTTCAACCCAAAATGGATACCCCCGTTTGTCCCGTGTTCAGAAACCAACCCGTTGTGGCCCTAATATTTTGCCCGTATGCACAATGTGGCTCAAACCGAAAGGAACATTAAACTTCAACTGTGTTTTAACTTTTACGTAATCACTATTATCCATTGGATAACAGCGATCAGGTGACCAGGGACTGCGTACCGCAGCTCCCTGTGAAATATCTAGGCTCTTGGCTATGTGTGGTATCCAGGAGCAGGGAGATTTTAAATTACCCTGGCAATCCATGGCTTTTTCACATGTGTCTGCCATTTTGGGGGTGGGCACGTGCGCAGAAGCCGGGGTAAGGTCCGCGGATAAATCCGAGGGCCTTAGATATGTAATCTCATCTCCCCTCATGGCTCCCAGTGACATTTCTTCTCTTGACTACACATGGGAGCCAGGGAGATTTTTGAATTTCCCAGGCGTGCATGCGCAGAAGGCGCCATCGGGATCGGGAGGCCAGAACACCACGTGGCATCATGGAGGACGGGAGTGACTTTTTTTTACTTTAAATTGACTTTCATATGATCGCCGGGGATCATGTGACAGGGGAGGAGGTGTCCTGCGGCCAGGGATGACAGCTCCAGGTTGCTGGCTACCTCCGATAACCAGCAGCATAGAGCTGTCACGTCAAGAGCTTGCAGGCTTTTAATCCCCACAGGGAGCATGTTTTTACGTCCCTGGAGATTAACCCTCTCAAATCCACTGTCTGACTTCTGAAGACATTATGATTTAAGGCTGTACAGTTCCAATGTTGGAAGACATCCATCGGAGTTCTCTTACTGTATATTGCTAGCCTCTCTGCTGTCGGAGCCTATCCAACGTGTCACCTCATGCAGTACTGGCTTTAGCCAGCATATAGTGCCATTGTATAGCAGCAGCAAAAGAATAAGCCCCCTAGGAAAACCAGGATAGAAATTGGATTGGAAAGGGTTAAAGCCCAGCAAGCTAGGATGTAAAAAGGCAATGGGGTGGTCACTAAGGGGTTAAAAAGAATTATGCTTATGCGTCCCGCTTTTTCACTGTTGAGTACAATGTGCGGTCATCACTCAACAGTGAGAGACATGTATGGTTATTGCTCTCTTCATGATACACTGAAATTGTAAGTATATATCCAACATAGCATTATAAATAAAATTCCCATTTACAAAGAATATTTGCCATGTCCTTTGCCATTGACTAAGTAGCATACTATTCTGATAGATATTCTTTGAAGCAGTTATCCCACCATGGAAACCCTGTTCAACAATGAAGCTAGCACGGGGATCAGCTGATCACCACAGGTGTGACTTTTCTAGCTCCCAATGTTATTGCCAGAAGTTGTAGCCAACTATACATTTCCAGCTACTGCATTAGAAATGTAGTATTACATGACAGCAATACGGGGATAAGCTTAAACCTCCAGAGAGTGATCCATTGAGGTTGCTTTGTATCAGTGGTACTCTCAAACTGGAACCTCTCTCTAGGATGTCTATAAGCCAGAATAGGGCATATATAAGGGTCTGTCTTGGAGAAACAGTTCCAGGAAGGATAAACAGTTGGGCATCATTGTGATAAATGAGGCCAAGTATTCCGTACAAATATGTATCAAAATGTGTGCATATAAGTTACTAGCTGATATACCCGGCTATGCCCGAGTTAATTTGGTACAGGTGTTTACTGTTGTTCGCACAGAAAATGTATATACATAGAGGAGTGTTAGATTCTCCTCAGCCTGCATGTACCGATGTCCCTCTGCAAAATATGCTGCCCCTTTCACTCTCCCCACTTTTTACCATTAAAGGTGATGCCCCTTTTTATTCAAATTTCACCCCAGACTGGAGGGTGCAGCCCATTTTTAGACTTAAAGGCATGCTCCGTCTCTGCAGTCCATGGCTGCTTCCTTATGTGTTATATTCTCCTCAGTATATACACATAAAGGTGAGGTTGATTCTCCTCAGTATATTCACATAGAGGTCAGTTAGATTCTCCTCAGTATATACACAAAGAGGTGAGGTAGATTCTCCTCAGTATATGCACACAGAGGTCAGTTAGATTCTCCTCAGTATAAACACGTAGAGGAGTGTTAGATTCTCCTCACTATATACACATAAAGGTGAGGTAGATTCTCCTCAGTACATACACATAGAGTTGAGGTAGATTCTCCTCAGTATATGCAAATAGAGGTGAGGTAGATTCTCCTCAATATACAAATAATTTCTCCTGGTTTTATAGTCTCTAAGAAATGAACTTTGTCATGTATCGCGAATTTTCACAATTTTTTGATGCTTAGAATTGAATATTGATGTTGCGACCCCTTTACTTTTTCTATTAGGAACATAAAGAATGGTCGTGGCAAATTTCATGTTTGTGCAGTTCAGATGTGTGTTATTAGTTACATTACATAGGGGGTCACTTACTTTCACACTTAGACTTGAATAATCAAGTTGTTACCCCTTTACCTTTCCTACTTAGGATTTAAAGAATGGTTGTGCCAAATGTCAAGTTTGTACGACACCGGGAAGTTAGAGAATTAGTGGTGAGTCAGTCAGTCAGTGAGGGCTTTCACCTTTATAAAAAATGGATAATAAGTAACTGCAAATAAGCTTCCCTTGATGTGGCTGGTACACATCAAGAGAAGATGAAAAATATGCCAAAACGTTGATCTCTGCTCCACTTAGCTAGCTCCTATTTGATAAACCCTAGATGAGAATATAACAGTGTGGTTTTATGCATTAACAATAAGTCCTCTAGACGGGCTGATCAAACTGTTATTGACAGCCATGGATATCCAGAGCACTTTTTGCAATCTGTAAAAACATTCACACAGTGTGTGTGGCGTAAGGAGATATAATGGAACCATTACGGTAGTAAACAGCTTTGCTGCCAAAACTAGGAGTATTGACTGAAGTGAAAGGAATAAAAGCCAAGAGCTTACTTCAAAAACATTGTCAGAACGCGCTTATTTTGATTGTAATACTTAGCTGGGGTCAGACGTTTTTGCTGACAGCGGTGCTTTTGAATATTCTACTTGTCTGGCTCCAATATGATCATATTAGTGAAACTGTTTTCTAAGTGCAGCGGCAATTTTCTGACCAATAAATGTATTTTGCAGGTACGCTAACAGCAGCTTAATAAAATACATGGAAAAGCACAAGGTGAAGCCTGATAGTAAAGTTTTTCTTCTGGTAAGTGAAAAGATTACTAATAAAATTTACAATAAACAGAATGTTAAATTACCTCTCGAGTATTGAGTTAGCTTTAGGCCTCATGTCCACGGACGGGTCGGATTCCGTGTGGGAAATCCCGCATGGAAATCCAGATCTGCCCGCGGCCAGTGACCCATGCTTACCTGGATTTCCCTGGCAGCGGCGTCCACGCGGATCTCTCCACTTACTGGTTCGCTGCACTGCACATGGTCCTTATGGCTCGCTGTCGGACATGTGCAGTACAGTTTTTTTCTTTTTTAAATCTCCCGCTTTCCCGCAGGATCTGTGGCATGTCCGCAGTTTCAACTGCAGGCGCGCTGCAGATTGGACGGCTTCCCTTGACTTCAATGGAAGCTGTCCGTACGGGATCCGCACAAAAATGGAGCATGCTGCAATTTGTTTTCCTGACCAAAAGGTCCACAAAATAAATCCGCGTGCTTAAATTAATTTGCGGACGCCAATGCTTCCCTATGGGCGGCTTGATTGACATCTCCCAGGTGGGTTCGGCAAATCAAACTCGCCCGTGGACATGAGGTCTTACTGTAACACCCCTTCACACGTTTAATTTTGAGACGTTGTTTAGAGTGGATTTTGTGTCAGTCTGTGTCAAATTCAATGGCAAACCACATCCCATGCATGTGAATAGAGTTTAAGCAACTCCATGCAACAGTAATTTTCAGGGCAGACCACTGAGGAAGCCACAGAGTATGGTGATACACATGGGGTTCTTTGAAACCCTGCCTGTTGTCTTCCTATTGTTGCTCATCATATCTCAGGGTGCCTTGTATACCTTCTGTCCATATGTTTCTTTTCTTGTTATGTTTTGTCATCTCATCAGGTCACATCTACATCTGTTACACGTGTACCTTTCCATATGCCCCTTGGGCTTCGTTGGCACTTTATGCAGCACACTTTGAAGGTGTATATCCACTTGACTTGAACTCTATACAGTGTCTGGTGGGAATGCTAAGAGGGTGTATTTTGATATCTATTTCATTTTCTATGTGCATTGTTGTTCTTGGTACACCACTTTGAATTATTGTCTATACTGGAAACTTTTTGTTGTTTTTGGCCTCATGTCCACAAGTAATATCAGGCCCGCACCGATTTCTGCAGCTGATGCACTATAATTGTCTTTTTTTAAATGCAGGAGATCAGTTGAGATAGAGCTCCCACATGTGTGATCCATGTTAAAGTGGAGCATGCTGCATTTTTTTTCCAGCGCATGCAATCCGTAAATCACTTAAAATACCACCTGTGGCTATTTAATTAACCGCAGGTGGTCAATGCATTCCTATGGAATGCGGATTTGCGTTTTTTCTCCCACGTGGATTTGCTAAATATAATTTCCCTGTGGACATAAGCCCTTCGAGGGTCCCTTTCTGGGATTGTCATTTATCATGCTGACATATCCATTGTTCTTGTATACATTAGACAATTGTTAATCACTAAAGACTATACTACTGATACATGCTTTATTATTTCTATGAGTACACAGCTTTAACCTTTATACACACCATCTAGGTATTTGTTTTGCGCCCTTCATTACAGGTGCCTGGCTGTGGCACCTGATTTATGGTGTTTTGATTCTGGTGCCCACGCTCCCGCATAGTTTGGCTTTGGGTGGATTTTTGGCATTGGCATGAAAATAAATAATATGTTACCTATTTCCGACACAAACACCAAGGAATTGCTCCATTAAAGGGGTTGTCCCGCGTCGAAACGGATAGTGCTTACCTGAATCCCCGCGCTCCGGTGACTTCTTACTTACCTTGCGAAGATGGCCGCCGGGATCTTCACCCTCGGTGGACCGCAGGTCTTCTGTGCGGTCCATTGCCGATTCCAGCCTACTGATTGGCTGGAATCGGCACGTGACGGGGCGGAGCTACGAGGAGCCGCTCTCCGGCACGAGCGGCCCCATTCAGAAAAGAAGAAGACCGGACTGCGCAAGCGCGTCTAATCGGGCGATTAGACGCTGAAAATTAGACGGCACCATGGAGACGAGGACGCTAGCAACGGAACAGGTAAGTGAATAACTTCTGTTTGGCTCATATTTAATGCACGATGTACATTACAAAGTGCATTAATATGGCCATACAGAAGTGTATACCCCCACTTGCTTTCGCGGGACAACCCCTTTAAGGCCGAATGCAGACGACCGGATCGTATTCCGACTGTGAGATTCTCGCAGCGGGGTGCGACCCCGTGACCCGTGGCTTACCTGTCCGACGTTTTCGCTCTGCTAAAGTTCCAGCTGGCGCACAGCCACGCATACGCTATGCAGAGCCAGCGCATCAGTGATGACGTAGCAGTGTGAGCCTCTGCGAAGCTCACACTAAAATAGGACATGCCGCGATTTTGTTATCGTGCAAGTTTTGCATGATCAAAATTGCGGCTGTCTGCATAGGATGGCATAAACCAATGCAATCCTATGGCAACATGCAACGGTGGAAATTCCGCGCAGAGTCTCGCTGTGTAATTTCTGCCCGTGTGCATTCGGCCTTAATGACAATAGGACTAATCTTTTTAACACCTGCAGCACTTCGACAGGAGAAATATGATGGGCAGCCTACAATTTTTTCTACGATAATATATGTTGGATCTTAAGCAGACATTTAAACATACCCATATAATAGGGAATTACCTTCTGAACAATGGCTACTGGCATTATTAATAACAAATGTGATAATAGAGCAGGCTGTTGATGGGGAAACAAAAATCCACTTCTGCATTAGTACAATCACTCATAATTCTGTGCAAAGTTCTAATAAAAAAGATAGCTCAGAGTATTGGTCAAAATACAGCTCCCTAATGTAACTAACATCTTCATACAAGAGCCTCAAAGTAAAACTTTATCAAAAGTCATATTGATTTTACCAGTCTGTTACCACTAAATGTATCTCACCTTTTAAAGGGCCACTTCAGCAAACACACATGTTACCACCCCTGCCCATGTCTTATGATTGCCTTCACACTCTAGGCGTCTCCTCTTTGTATCCCAGTCACTTCCTTGTACCTCAGCCCCTTGTCTGATGCTTATCAGGCAACATCTTGAGAGTAAGATTTTCTTTTACTTTCGCTTTTAATCAATCCCATTATGCATCAGCACAGAATTAGCTGAGGTTATACCATTTTGCCTGCAAAGGGGTGGGGTAAGGCAGTTTAATTCATCATTGCCTATTTTTTCCTAAATAAATTACAAACCACGCGTATACAGTCAGGAGGATGAGCTGTGATTTCCTCTATTATAACTGTGTGACAAGAGCTGTATGATCATCATCAATAACTGTGATAGGGAGTGCCTTATCTCTTTTTAAGTAATTTCTTTGTTAGATTCATGTAACCTGTATCCCACACACACTAAGAAAGTGACTGAAAAATGAATCCATAACCCCAAGTAAATCTGAGCTGGTCAGAACTGAGATCACATGACCATCTGAGGAAATATAGGACAGGAGTTTCAGACAAAAAGAAAGAACCAACCAAGATAACAATAGCACACTTATATAATGAAAGAATAAGAAAAATCACTGGATTGGCCCACTGTTTACATATAATAATAATAATAATCTTATAATAATAATAATAATCTTTATTTGTATAGCGCCAACTTATTCCGCAGCGCTTTCAGGCATGGATAAATGCAAAACAATACAACAATTGCAACAATTACAATGTGAGATACATTGGGTTAGACACAAATGGGTTGAGGGTGGTACAGGAGGTGCAGGGGTTGGGGAACACAGGCAATAGGAAATTTTATGTACATATTAAAAATAATGTACATAAAATGGCATTATTTATCTCAGAGTGATCCTAAATTATAGTCTAGAACTTCTTTTGCAATTCTCCAGGATTCGACCATAGTATTCCAGTTTATCTTGCTTTACATTCTGAGTTACTTAGCCTTTTACATTAAAGGGAGTGTCTGAGATAAATGTCTTTTTTTTTTAAACAGATTCTCTATAATAGAAAATAATAAACTAGCTTATTTACCTCTCCGGGATCTCACCACACTGCAGCCGTTGATCACCCCATGATTTACTGTACACAGGCTGCAGTCAACCTGTGTATAGGACATCACAGACTACTGCAACAAATCACAGAGCTCAGCACTCGAGTGCTAAGGGCTGTGATTGGCTGCAGTGGTCTGTGACATCATGTAGAAAGGCTGATGCAGTTTGTAAACATCCATGGAGACTCAAAGCTGTCATTACGGGAGATGTGGGGAGTTGGGGAGGTGGTTACCGTATTTTCAGGCGTATAAGACGACTTTTTAACCCAGGAAAATCTTCTCCAAAGTCGGGGGTCATCTTATACGCTGGGAATGCGCTGTAGGAAAAAAATCAATACTCACCTCCCGCGACGCTGCTGCAAGCTGTCGCTCCCTCCTCCACGCCGACAGAGCATTGCTTTCTGGATACGGGGCTTGAATGCCCTGCCTCCAGAAAGCTAATGCTCTGATTGGCTAACTCAGTGCGGCATCAGCCAATGAAAGCCAGCACTGGGTCACCCAATCACAGCCATTCAATGACATGTCAAAGGGTACATTAACAAAGTGTTAGTTTTAGTTAGTTAGTTTTAGGGTGTGCATATTTATGGAACCACATTATTTTAGTTTTCTTTTTAAAATTTTCCACCCTAAAGGATTCCTGTTTGTTTTTCAGTGGAATCATACAGATATTGGGTCACATTGAAGGTGGAAATAAATCTGAAATGATTCATCTTTGTCAGATTTTCTAACATGACAAAAGTTAACACTTTCAAAGTTACTCACCTTTTTATGCAGATTATAGATATATATAAATAAGATAGTATTCAACAGTGAACATAAACTTTAAGTCCTTAGTTGGAACACTGTATAGTTTATCAGTCTTGTTTAAAGTTGTTTGCACAGCTATATCTGCTGACTTTGGATGAGCACGTATGTTTATAAGGCTACATGTACACAGGTGATTTTCTCGCACAATTTCTGTTTGTTGTGGGATGTGATATGGGCAGCCATGGAGGCTCTAGTACCCTGTTGTACCACCTCTAGCTTGCATACAAGATGTGATACGGGCGGGCATGGAGGCTCTAGTACCCTGTTGTACCATCTCTAGCTTGGATACAAGATGTGATACGGGCGAGCATGGAGGCTCTAGTACCCTGTTGTACCGCCTCTAGCTTGGATACAAGATGTGATATGGGCGGTCATGGAGGCTCTAGTACCCTCTTGTACTGCCTCTAGCTTGGATACAAGATGTGATACGGGTAGCATGGAGGCTCTAGTACCCTGTTGGGCCACCTCTAGTTTGGATACTAGATGTAATACGGGCAGGCATGGAGGCATACAGGTTCTGTATGATATCCTGCGGCATATTGCTCCACATTTGCTGTAACTGATACTCTAGATCAGGGGTGTCAAACTCATTTTCACTGAGGGCCACATCGGGCTTATGGTGACCTTCAAAGGGCCGATTGTAAGACAGTATATTAAGGGCTTGTTCACACAAGCGTATTTGCGTACATAATATGCAGTGAATAGAAGCCATTGATTTCAGTGAGTTCAGTCACATGATGTACATTTTCACACAGCATGACCTATTTTGTTGCGTACTACGCACCCCAATAGGCCATTGAAGTGAATGGGCCGTGCAAATATGTGGTGAATGCGCAGGAAACCTATGTATTCACTGCATATTTGGGCACCATCTCAGTGGGCCCATCTGCGTTCTTTTTTCCGTGCCTAAATATGCAGGCATTAGCAATTTTTGATTGCGCAAATACACAGCGTATTTGTGCTACCGAAATACCCATGTGAACAAGCCCTAATAGTGACCCCCCCCAGCAGCCACCATTATCCCCCCCCCTCAGAAGCCACCATTAACCCCCCCCTCTCAGCAGCCACCATTAACCCCCCCCCTCAGCCACCATTAACCCCCCTCCTCCAGCAGCCACCATTAACCCCCCTCCTCCAGCAGCCACCATTAACCCCCCTCCTCCAGCAGCCACCATTAACCCCCCTCCTCCAGCAGCCACCATTAACCCCCCCCCCCGTAGCTACCATTAACCCCCCCTCAGCAGCCACCATTAACCCCCCCTCTCAGCAGCCACCATTAACCCCCCCCTCTCAGCAGCCACCATTAACCCCCCCTCTCAGCAGCCACCATTAACCCCCCCCTCTCAGCAGCCACCATTAACCCCCCCCTCTCAGCAGCCACCATTAACCCCCCCTCTCAGCAGCCACCATTAACCCCCCCTCTCAGCAGCCACCATTAACCCCCCCTCTCAGCAGCCACCATTAACCCCCCCTCTCAGCAGCCACCATTAACCCCCCCTCTCAGCAGCCACCATTAACCCCCCCCTCTCAGCAGCCACCATTAACCCCCCCCTCTCAGCAGCCACCATTAACCCCCCCTTAGCAGCCACCATTAACCCCCCCCTTTCAGCAGCCACCATTAACCCCCCTCTCAGCAGCCACCATTAACCCCCCCCTTTCAGCAGCCACCATTAACCCCCCTCTCAGCAGCCACCATTAACCCCCCCCTCTCAGCAGCCACCATTAACCCCCCCTCTCAGCAGCCACCATTAACCCCCCCCCCTCTCAGCAGTCACTATTAACCCCCCCTCTCAGCAGCCACCATTAACCCCCCCTCTCAGCAGCCACCATTAACCCCCCCCCCCAGCAGCAACCATTAACACCATTAACACCCCCCTCGGCAGCAACCACTAAATCCCCCCTCCCCCAGCAGCCACCATTAGCCCCCCCCCCCAGCAGCCACCATTAGCCCCCCTAAACCACATACTTACCTCCTCCTTGCTGTCTGCGCTGCTTCCCCTCCGCTCACATATTAACATTTTCCACATCACTTCTGCTTATTCAGCAGTTCCAGCAGCCTGATTGGTTGTTTGGGTTGGCTGATTCACCAAGCAACCAATCAGGTTGCTGGAATTGCTGAATAGGGCAGAAGTGTTGTGAAAAATGTTAATATGCCAGCGGGGAGCTGCAGCACTCCAGCTGGTAATAGCTTAGTGGTGAGCAGCGTCGGCACGCCGCGGGCCACATGAAACGAGGCAGCGGGCCGGATTCGGCCCGCGGGCCTTGTGTTTGACACATGTGCTCTAGATCATGTAAACTCATAGGCTGACAAAGTCTGGATCCTAGACGGTCCCATACATGTTCTATTGGTGATAAATCTGGCGACTGGGCAGCCATTGAAGTGTGCCAATGTTGTGGAGACATTCCTGTGACATCCTTACTATGTGCAGTCGAGCATTATCCTGCTGAAGAATGCCTCTTGGAAGCCGCCATGAGAGGAACACATGTGGCTGCAGGATGTCCTGAACATATCGCTGAGCTGTCAGTTGTCCCTCGTACCACTACTAGGGGCGACTGACTATGGTATATAATTACATCCTACAGGCATCTAGTGGTGATCAAGCTCTACACAAGCAGAAAAAATACCCACTACACACAGGTAGCCCCCGAGAGCCTTTTTATAAGCCAAACATGGAACCACTCTTAAGGCATCGAGTGGCAATATCGTTCATCTAATTACGCCACAACGCTAATCATTTGCATATCTGCCTGGGATGTAAGTACATGTTGAGTTTTGCAGCCAAAGGACAACTCCTTCTAGGTGCTTGAATCTTTTGACAAAGAGTGTATTTTACAGGAGAAACGTCTTGTAGATAGTACAATTCTCAGGTTCTAGAGATGTTAATATTACATGTCTATTAATGTAGTCCTTATCTTTTACTGCTGTTTGCATAGCAACGAAATCTGTTACCTTTTAATCTAGGGAGCTGTATTATCCAGGCTTCTGCCCTCATTATTTATGACTTGCATTAGAAAGGTTATATTTGCTGAGAACAGCTCAGTGCTTTGATTTTGAGCGATTGCTGTGTCGGTGCCATTACGGCTCATCCTGATTTACCTAGTCATATATAAAATGTGCTTATATACACATGTTCTGAAACTAAGCTCAAAAATATTTACAAACCACTATCCCATTTCCAAGCATTTCCCACAAACCCTGTGCCTTTTCCCATCATCATATAGATATGGTAAACTCTAAAGAGAAATTTGCAATGTATATAGTGCATTGATTAATTATTCAACCCATCATTTAGAAACCTGAAGAACAGAACATAAATATTGATCCAGCTAGACATTACAGCAATTACTAATGTTGCTGATTACATGTTGAATCAGCAGTGCTAATTATATCACAGTGCATTGGTTGTAAGTGTATATCATTCATCACCACTTGAGTGCTTTGAGGAGACCTGTCTAAAGTGCGAAAACATTTTAGGGGTTGTCAGACAATTTAAGTATAGCTGCATGTGTGTTAAAATAACAAATGCAGCTATAATTGCCCATCGTCTTCCCCGGTGATCCAGCAGTATAGCCTCATGGTTCTTCCAGTCTTTGTCTTTGCCAATCAGAGGCCACAGCAGTCACGTACCATTCTCTTGCAATCACCACTTAGATGCTGAGAACCATGATGCCAGGAGAACAGCACCTGACCACTGTAGTCTGTGATTGGCTGCAGCAGTCAGGTGGTAGCTGTTCCTAAACAAAGACTGGTGGAGCTGCAGGGCTGCAGTGTTGGATTGCTGAGGGAGAGGACAGGTAAATACCTCAACTTTTGTTGTCCTAACACATCTGCAGCTATACTTAAAATATTGTACGACAACAGACAACACCTTTAACATTTAGGTTCATGTAATCTGACTATTATTATCAGGAAAGCACTATGAAGATATAGAAGTGCAGCTGCTTAAAGGGTGATTCCTGTATCATAAAGTAATGGCAGATGACTAGGAGGCCTACCAATCCTGAGAATGAATGCCCCTTCATGTTTCTCCCAGCTGTGTAGGGAAATACTGTGAAGGGACTGCAGTTCTAAATCAGCACTAAATTCTCAAGATTGCCAAGCATCCCAGAGGTTGGACCTCCACCAATGATAAAGTGATGACCTATCCTTGTGATACGCCATCACTTTATGAAATGGGAATGAGATGCTACAAAATAATGCTATTAAAATAGGCACATAGATAATATAGAGGGCTATAGCCTACAATAGACCATTCAATTCTAGCCTTCGTTTTTTCAGATGTTACAAAATACAGTATTAGCTGATTAACGCAAGTTTCTAGTTGCGGTTTTAAATCATTTTTGCAAATCAGTACCTATAGATAGTTCCTAATTAGGTTTTTTATTTTAGGTTTTCACCTCTGCTCATCTTCATGCTTTGCACTGCAATTCTACTTCCCTAGACTACGCAAAAGACCACTAAAGAAATGTATGCATAGAGAGCTGATTTCCATAGCAGCAACAATAAGATTTTAACCCTTTCCAATCCAATGTGTATCCTGGTTTTCCTACGGAGCTTACTTTTTTCTGCCGTTATACAATGGTGCTATATGCTGGCTAAAGCCAGTACTGCATGAGGTGACACGTTGGATAGGCTCTGACAGCAGAGAGAGGCTGGCAATATACAGTAAGAGAACCACGACAGACGTCTTCCAGCATCGTAGCTGTACAGCCTTAAATCATAATGTCTTAAGATGTCAGACAGTGGATTGGAAAGGGTTAAACTATATGCAACTAAATAACCAGTGACAAAAACAGTCCAGCGAAGCATCCGATAGATCTTCATCTTTGTTCATCAGTTTCCCAAATTTTGTATGTTGTGTGGTTCTGATTCTTTGGGTACATTCTTATCATTTAAACTGAATATTTATTTTAGCTTCAAAAACTTTTAACTATGGACCCCACAAAAAGGATCACATCAGAACAAGCTTTACAGGATCTCTACTTTCAAGAGGATCCTCTGCCTACATCTGAGTATGTACTCTTTATTACCAGTAGAACATACATCTTATGTAGTAATGTGTTACTTCTACGCATTTTGTCATGTGGAGTCTACATTGTATTCTGTATTCACTCCTGTGTCATTTGGCCTGCAGAATATAGATCAGTGTCATTGACTTTGAGTATAATAAGAAAGACGTCAGGCAGCAGGTTTGGTGCGGTTGTATTTTATGCATTCATGAGAATACACAGATAGTAATGCCTCCTCAACACACAAGATGGCGACGTTTCGACTCTAAAGCATGAGTCTTTGTCAAGCTAGTTACACGTTAACACAACCTATGCTCTTATACGCCCCTTCACCAATCACATAATAATCATTAAAAAGATAAAGTGGAACAGGTGTGTTTCTTACCTCAGAGCTGGATTCCCATGGTGAACTTCACAGCCCATAGAATACATAGCTGGCGCACGCCATTGCAGTCATGTGTGTAACCCGGAAGTGCCTAACCTCAGATTGCTGGGAGAGCCCATGACAGGTCATCCTCCGTTGCCACAATAACCAGTAATCATTAATCATTCCCCCTGAGGATAGAGCAGAGCACAGCTGCGAGTTCTCGCGATAGCTGTGTCCCAGCTCCGTGCTTGCTATGAGTCACGCTCCACTCTGCACATAAGCAAAGTCCATCACTATGGTAACCGAAGCCTCTGCCTTCCTATGGAGTGTTAGATCTGCTTGAATGGTATGACGTGCTGCTGCTCAACTTTGTTTACTGCAAATTGACTTTGAGTATGACATTGAAACAATCTGCTCCTGCATAGAAAATGCTATCAAACAACTGGTACATAATAAGATAAAAGGAGAACATTCAAGATCGTGTGATTGAAAATAATGTGTGTGTACATAGTGAAAAGAGCCTTGATTACTTTGCATTTTAGAGAATCTTTGTGGATTATTTATGGCATTATGTGCGGATCATTAGACCACTTTCACACTTGCTTATTTTGGTCAGTATTTGTAAGCCAAACCAACAATGGAACCTACACAAAGAGGAGGTATAGAGCAAAATCGCTTCCATGTTTTGGATTCATTCCTGGATTTGTCTTACAAATACTGACCTAAATACTGCAATGTGAAAGTAGGCTGAGTATTTTGCCTTGGCTTACCATTTTTTACTGCATAGGGAGGCATAGTCTACTACACTTCCCTATGCAGTGGGACATGGTAAAAGATATTTTACAACTTTTTACAAAGGAAGTTAATGGACAACATATTCCACTGCTTTCCTATATAATGATCCTCCTGACCTGTACCACCAAGCATTGGGAGGCATTGGTGACAGAGCAGAGGCAAGCGGCAGAACAAGGACAAGCAGGTGGAGACAGGGTTACAGGCAAAAGTAAACACTAACAGAGTATGAGAATGACATCTATCAACTCCCTCCCAAACCATCTGGGTTCAGTGTCGACATCCGTCATTCATTTTTGTTACTGGAATTGCATATAGGCACCAGTCGGCCGAGGAGCTGCAAGTTATTCATCATGTGAGTGTATCACCAATATGGCGATGCGTTCAGGCAGAACAGGCAGTTGCTGAATTATAAGCATTTCCACAATACGAGATAAAATAAACTTAAAGGCCAGTGTCCTTACACAGTCTTGACATTGTCCAGTTATTGCTGTCCATGGATACATCCTGTTGATAAAGGGAATGGTAACACCCAGTTGCCAATTAGATCTGGGCTACATGTTGACTCTTTGTAGCATTGCTAATTTGTTTTTAACTATTTAGTGACAGCTCTGGTCCACAACATTATATGCAACTTACTGTAGAACTGTGTGCTACAGCTGTAGTCCCATAGTAAAAAAAAGTTAGTTGCATTCCAAAAAGGTAGGCCAGATTTTATTGATACTTTTCCAGGACAGATGACAGTAGAACGTGTACAGCAGCTTTACTTAGAACACCGAGTAACAATACTCCAGAATTATTATTTAATGAGTTAAACAAGAATTTACTATAATATATGCTTCAGCTCCTCTATAAATCCAGGGAATCAGAGGTGACGTGATGTTTGATTGGACTTCTTCTATATCCTTTTCCTTTGACTTCAGAGTTTGTTGCTGAAACATCTTTGATTCCCAGAAACAAACTCTATAACACAAATAAATTCAGACCCCAGACAAGACCCCGGAATGAATGCAGACCTTAAAAAGAAAAACATTCATATCTTTTGTTCACTACTTTACGTACTGCAGCCACTATAGCAAGGGACAAATCTAAGCACGTTATCGGTTCTCCTAATTTCTTTATATGGTTTATTTTTTAAATGAGAACGAGATGCCTTTAATTCAGCAGAACTTTATGCCAAGCATCATAAAAATAGAAATAAGTATATAAAACTGAGGGTGCAATCAATTCAATTCAGGAGCTTCAGTTTCATGAATTTTGTAAAGGAAAAAAGTTGGCTATGCTATTCTACCGGGTACCAACTGAAATGGAGAGAAACCGAAACCTGCTCAGGTGGAGACCAAAACTTTTAGCTTTGAACGCTGTTTCTAGTGATAAAAGCCTATGATACTGTCTAGGGTTCTGACTGGATCACAGTTTTTGGTGATCCAGGTAGAACCCTGGGACGAAAAGACTAGGTGCATTCTGAAACGCACCATGAGCCAAGCCTTAAATGTCTATTTTGTGCTTACTCACTTTATTTTATCAGTGTATTTGCAGGGTGTCAAATACCATATCCAAAACGGGAATTTTTAAATGAAGATGAACCAGAAGAAAAGGCTGACAAGGTGCGTATTAGTCTCAGGTACCTGTATGTCAAACAATACCCCACTGATATGATTCTCCAGACTTATGCAGAGCTGGATTTTTTCATTACGGTCCCGTATATAATACATAATAGTTCATTTTAGAAATGTCATAAGCTACAATAAAATGTTGTCTTACTAGGTTCAGTGCGCGTGATATAAAGCGGTTTCTGTATGGTTGTGGTTCCATTCATCACTCCTTCATAACAATTGGAAAACTTGGTTTCTATGACTTTTTATATTCAGAATCAACAGGCACAAAATCAGCACCAGCAACAAGCGGCAAACCAACAGCAGACCGCAGCTCAACAGCAACAGGTTCAGCAGCAGAATAGCGGTCAGACCAATGGTACGGGGGGAGCAGGAGCAGCAACAGCAGCAGCACTCCAACACAGCCAGGACTCCAGTCTTAACCCAGGACCTCCAAACAAGAAACCACGCATGGGGCCTTCAGCTGCTAATCCTGGCGGCCCATCTCTAATGCCTTCCGATTATCAGGTAAAAATACATTACTATGAACAGGCTTACAGGCCTTTTAAATAGCTTATTTTTTTAAAGGCGGGAGGGCACATAGCATCTATATTTCTGTCTAGGCATTCTTATGAGTGTGTAACTTTTTTCTCTTTTTTTGCCATGCACCTTTATTTCAAGCATTGTTCTTGTAACTTTAATCCAATTTGATGTCATGTCTTGCCCCAATTTTATTAAACAAAAGCCTTGGAGAAAATACTAAGTAGGTTTTTTTGTCCGTCACTATCTGTACATTTTTATTAGTGTATTTCTAGCCAGTACAAATAAATAACACAATATTTTTCACAGTTGAAGACATCACTGTGGCTTCTAAGGCATTGCTACTGCGCCTGAGTGACCACCATTTAGCTTCTGCAGCTACTACATATCACTGCATGTAATAGCTGCAGACTGACTTCCTCTTCAGATCCGTAACTTAAATAGTCTGAGGCTCAGACTCTCTCACTTTTTTAATCTTATTTGTGGCCAGGACCTAGATAAACTTTGTGGCCATAAATGAGCTGATAAGAACAAGAGAAGAGAAATTAAGGGTACTTTCATGCAGGTGCAGAACATTCCCTGAATGGAGGCAGGGCGTTTTGGAGATTGCTTCAGGACACTCGCCTTCATTCAGAGTAAACAGCCATACTTTTTAACAACTGCCTGTTTACACATGCCAATTGTCATTTGATTTTTATGCTTCCATAAATTGAACGATGAATGATAAGCGAACAAATTATCGTTTGTCGTTAAATCGCTGGCAGTGACATAGTTTTGCATGATCCAGCAATAAAATGAATGATAGTCAGTCTCAAGGGGACATAAGTCGCCAATCTAGTTCACTAACAGATCTCCTATTGAAAGTCAGTCTCCGGCTTACTGTATACAGTAATATGTATGTGCAACAGAAGAGGAATGGTGCAATATTTTTAATTAAGCCCAATTTCAAAAATAATTTTGAGCCCAAAATACATGTGTTTAAGTAAAAAAAAAAAAAAAGTCACTTTTAACTATAATTCTCTTTTTACTGGAATCATGTAAGGTAAGCTAAAAAATTCATGTACTTATCCAACTGTTTACTTTCTTTTTATAAGGCCTACTATCAAAGTAGAAAGGACAGTGATAGCGCTAAGCCTTTTATAATACATTGGCCATGTACATAGGAGATACAAGTTTGACATAGACAAATCTTTATACATTTCATTTGTAGCAATAAAAATCACTGGAAAAGGGAATATATGGAAAAAAAATCTCACTTTATGATTTAAACACTACCAATCTGCAAGGCCAGAAAGGGGCTTTCAGATAAATTTAAAAAGGATCAACCTTCCCGATCTGGCGATCCTACTGAACAAACGGTTAGAGGTTGTTCCACGTGCTGTACCAATACTAATAACTGAGTGGATTGATACGTGGTATTCCTAATAATAGTACAATCACAGAGAACGGGTTTCTTTGGATTGGGGGGATATCTGGCTCTCAATTGTTAAGCAATTGCAGTTAATAGGTTTTTAACGATCTTCAATAAAAGTAGAAGTTTTAACTACATTTCTTCTTTGGTGAATAGTTCCAATACATTTGAAGGAATATAGTGTCTCGGTGATTCTTAATACCAGTAAATACGAGGTATTAGTTATTTCTTGGTCCTCATTTCCTTATACCCTACACTAGCATCAATTTAAAATCACTGGAAAAGGAAATATGCAGAAAAATCACAGAAAGCAGCCATATACTACTTCCCAATGTACTGATACAAAAGGGCTGCTTTCTGTAATGTAATTGTAGCGGTAACCCAATATATTTTATAAATGTTGTCACTTGGAGGAAGAGTTTGTATGTGAATATTCTCAGCTTTACTTCTTGGATGCTTCCCTCTGTTGTCATGGTAGAGTTGTTCATATCAGATCCCCTGAGCATAGCACACATTCACTGTAACAACTGCTGAAAACGGAAACCTCTGAAGATGGTTTGAGCGTATGATGCAAGAGCTAATTTCCTGCAGTCATCATAAATAATGGACATTTTCAGTAGCTCATCTAGCTCATATTTATTTACAGTATTAATGGCAACAGGAAATAGAACTGCAAGGTGATGGCATAGGCTAGTCAAGGTAAACATGATTGACTAATACCATTATATATGAAGAAGGCAGCTCGTGACTTAGTCATCAACAGGATACATTTCCTGACATAGGCCGCCTGCACACGGGCGGATTTGCATTGCGGAATCTGGAGCGGACATCCTCCTCCGTATTCGATAGCAAATACTGCCCGGCGCACATGCTATGCAAAACCGCTTTTCAGTGTCCACGAGCGGAAATCAATTGCGGAAGGTCGCAGAATGCGCGTTGTCACTAGGCCGGAGCACTAGCTGCACATCCGCAATACAGATTCGGAGAGGTACGTGGGGGGTTACTGGCCGGACACAGGGTTGGATTCTGCTGCGGGAATTAATCTGTGGGCCTATCCTGCGGCGCTCGTGGGCATGAGCCCTTATGCTTACAGCTGTTTGAGACCAGACGCAGGAGCCATTGCCAGGGAACAGGAGACAGCTCACGGTTCTCCGCACTGAGCCTATGTGACAGATACGCTCACCGCGGAGAATCGTGGCAAATCGCAGCATGCTGCAATTTGAATCCCGCGAGCTGAGAATCGCTATGATTCTCTGCTCGTGGATGCCGCGGCTGCGCTTTTCATAGCAACCCTATAGAAAGCTTCAGACAGTGTGATTTACCGGCGATTTATCTCCTGCGGATCCACGCCTGTGGACATGCAGCCCTTTTGCCTGAGGGCCCGTGTATAGTTGAATTGTTTGGTTTTAGCTACTGTAGTTTCAACGGCTAGTGTAAATAAAGAAAAAGATCAGTTGATAAACAATAAGAGTTCAGACATTGTGGAAGTGCCTCAGTAGACGCCATGCTGAAAATCATACAGTACATGTGGATGGGTTGTTGTTTTTATTTATTTATTTTTTAAATCTGCACAAATTTAGCACAAGCGGATTTCAGTTTTTGCAATTCACAGAGTGAAATTAAAATCCAAAGGCAAATCCAAAGTAAAATTCTTATATGACACAGATTCACAGAAAATATCCATCACATTTGGCCTAGGCACTAGCGTTATTTTACATATAAAAAGGAAAATAAATGAGGATAGCGCCCCTCTTACGATTATCCAAGATAGCCAAACATTATTGCAGAGTGTAGATTAGAAAGGATGACTTACCCGGTGTGGGTGGAGGATGCTTCCCATGAGGGGAGGACCCATCCACTCTACACCTCCAAGGCCAAGTCTGCACGTAGTAACAGAGGACAATTTGTCCACAGGATCCACAGGAAACGAAAAGATGTGTATTCCTTCTATACCCCCCGTGGGTACAGGGAGGAGCTCGCCCAAAAATTTGTTGTATCCCCCGAAAAAACAAGGGGATGCAACTCCTCAAAAGGAACACAGATATAAGATATGCAAAAACTATTTTAGGCGCTCTGAAGGACTATACACATTTAAATATAAATGCAGGAGATTCCTGCTAGATTTATTACAAAATAAACTAAAATAATGGCAAAATAGCAAGATGCCCAAAGACAGATTGTGCAAAATATGCAAATATGCAACGCGTTTCGTCGCTCCTATGGCGACTTTCTCAAGCATAAACATCCATGGTTACAAACAGCTATTTATATGTACAGACAAACACTTACATTAGAACACTAACCAATCCTGTTTCTTTCCTCTATTCCCTCCAGTGTGTCCTAATGGAAATGCACGCTGGGGCTTGCCGCCCCGTGCAGTCCATGGGACTTCCGGGTGGCCGCAACCCGGAAGTCCCATGGACTGCACGGGGCGGCAAGCCCCAGCGTGCATTTCCATTAGGACACACTGGAGGGAATAGAGGAAAGAAACAGGATTGGTTAGTGTTCTAATGTAAGTGTTTGTCTGTACATATAAATAGCTGTTTGTAACCATGGATGTTTATGCTTGAGAAAGTCGCCATAGGAGCGACGAAACGCGTTGCATATTTGCATATTTTGCACAATCTGTCTTTGGGCATCTTGCTATTTTGCCATTATTTTAGTTTATTTTGTAATAAATCTAGCAGGAATCTCCTGCATTTATATTTAAATGTGTATAGTCCTTCAGAGCGCCTAAAATAGTTTTTGCATATCTTATATCTGTGTTATTTTACATATGTTAATGTACCTTAAAATGTACCTGAATTTTCAAAAAATGTTTAAAAGCAGCCCAGATCCTCATTGGCCGCTGCTTTGCTGCTGTTTGCACTCAATTTAAGCTCCAATAATTCAGTTTTCCATGTAGAGTTACCTGTTTTTCTGCTGCCCTGCTGTGTGCAATCCACTTACAGGTGGGGAATATGTCCTAAGCTACCATCCTGTACTGCATGAGACTTCCTCTCACACACTTCCTATGCTGCCATGCATAGCCCTGTTCCAATGTGAGTCAAGGCAGCATCTGAATGCCTGCCCCTCTGTTGCATGTAATATAAGATGTGTTGGGCATTTAGCAAACTCTCAGCAAAAATGGTATGTGATCTCATAATATTATACACCCCTATTAATAGCTTACTATCTCAATGTCTGCTCTTCTATCTGTCCCCAGATCTGTGATGATCTGACAGCAAGCAGATCCCTGTTTGACTGTGCAGTAGCATGTGGATATCTCCACAATCGCTCTTACTAGAGAAACAGAATGCCTAACAACAGGCAGTGGATTGGAAAGATGCTGGAAGGGAGACCCCTAGTGGCAGGCACTTTAAACTTTTTTTTTCTCTGGTAAAACAAAAAAAATATTGCAAATACATTATAAGATTGATGATACACGCATGCTTTTAGATGAGTATGAGTTGTATGGAACTTTACTGTCCTTTTAAAAAACAACCCAAGGATTTTTTAAGGAAAATTTCCAACTATAGTGATTCCCTGCAAGTTACTAAAATATTTTATAATCTTATAGTTGAAGCCACATAGCTAGTCACTATTTGTTCTCATGCCCTTCAAAAAATAATGCATGCAGATGAAGGTTATACAGGGTGTTTGGAAAATATTTATGCTATCAACATCTTTGTTCGCATTATGCAGACAGATATCTGCTTTGTTTGAAAAATAGTTCTGTTCTCCATTGATAAATGATCTAATTAGTTTTTGTTGAGTTTTGATGTCAGAGTATGGCTACCACACTTCTGCAGCAATGAGTTATGTGGTTTTCTATTTGATCAGAGCATTAAACTACTTTTAAGCCGGTGTAAGAGAATATTGTATGTAAGTATTGTACGTCATTTCATTTGATGCTATTTGCAAAAATGCAATAGCAAGCGGCTACACTTTTGTACACCGTGTTATTTAGTACTACTTTTCACAACACTGAAACAGCAGCGCATGCCAGTCAGTGCACTTTTCACAGCTGACCCCTTGTTACCTATCCTCATAAGTTGTTCTATGAAAGATTCTTTCCATTCTTCATTGTCAGATAAGCAGACTTGGCAGAGCACTGGAACATGTTTTCCATGTAATACTAAACCACTCTTACCTGAAGTAATAAATAGCCATAGCTCATCAAGCCCCATGTCATAGTGGGGATGGTACTTGAGATAAGTATTGAGTTGCACTAGGAGAGGGCTGTCATATATTGATGACATTGAGTGTACAGAGGCTTACATTGAATTCTACTGTCAAATGCCTCTACACTTGCTTAATTGTATTTATGTGCTTGTATAGGAAAAAAAATACACTTCAAAGCAATGTGTTAAGTCGTTGGCTTTGTCCACACTGTTTATGGCCGCCTGCAGACGAGCGGGTCGGATCCGGCGGCGGGAATTCTCGCCGCGGGACCCGACCCGAGAGCCTGCAGTGACGAGCGCGTACTCTCCCGCGCCTGGCGGCCCCGACACTTTCATGTGCCGGCTGCCGCGCAGCCGGCGCATGCGCAGACCGTAGCCGGTGGCCGGGTGAGTGCGAGCCCCGCACAAAAATAGGACATGCCGCGGTTTGTTTGCCGCGCGGCCAAACCGCGGCCGTCTGCATAGGAGTGCGTATTGTAATGCACTCCCATGCAGACTTTCAGCGGCGGAAATCCCGCGGGAAATACCGCCGCGGGATTTTCGCCCGTGTGCAGGCGGCCTATATTGTTCTGTTCTATTGTTTTTAGCGACAAAGAGAAACATTTCCACTGATTGCAGTTGGATTTTCTCATGGATAGCCTAGAGTTCTTGTACACAGAGCAATTAATCGTTGAAAGAGCAAACGATGACTGAGTCGTTTGCTTTCAAATGCTGTCTGTTTACATTTTTTTGCCATTTTTTTTTCATCATAGTTTGTTCAGTTCATTGGTCTCAGTGCTGGGTAAAGCAGTGTACTGGGGCCCCTACAACAACTACTCACAGAAATAAAGTGGACGAAAGAATTAGTAACCGGTGCCCTAGACCACAGAACTGGAAGTCTAAAAGCCCTTTTACATGCAAAGATTGTCGCACAAAATTCGTTCAAATGGGGAAAATGAGTGATAATCGCTACACGTAAACGTGGGCATCATGCCCTTTTTGTTTGAACAATGGATTTTGGCTCCGCATAAAATCCATGGTTCAGCCACTGCATGTGAATGGATTTCAATCATCTTTCAAAAGACTGCAGGTCTTTTACATGCAAATAAAGATGATTATAGTGGACATTAAAGCCATTAACTCTTTATGCAAATACATTGCTAAATCTTTCAATCTTTTTGAAAGATTATCTTTGCGTGTCAAAGGACCTTAAGGCCTCATGTCCACTGGACAATTATAATTAAAAAATCTGTGCGGGTGTCCCGTACGCGTTTTC
This sequence comes from Eleutherodactylus coqui, assembly GCF_035609145.1. Lineage (NCBI taxonomy): Eukaryota > Metazoa > Chordata > Amphibia > Anura > Eleutherodactylidae > Eleutherodactylus > Eleutherodactylus coqui. Next base: position 237,542,149 of record NC_089837.1, on the reverse strand, counting down.
CGCAGCCATAGGGAATCATTGGACACCCACAGGTAAGTAAATACCTGCGGATGTCCTTTTTCCCTGCCACACGGACTGCACGTGCAGTAAATCACCTGCAGCATGCTCCATTTTCCGCTGGTCTCCAGCGCGGATGGCTCCCGCAGGCTTCCATAGAAGCTTATGGATATGTATACCCGCCCTCCGGGTGGCTGGCCAGATGCAGGACTGAACCCTCCGGGCCCACACAACCCGTCATTGGTCATGTTTACAGTGAACAATTATTGTTAATTTCTGCGCGACTCAACTACTATTTAAATGCTAAACATTCCATGTACAAGGTCCTTTGTCTGCCATCTTGTCTGTTTTTTGTTCTCATCTTGGATTTTCATGACCTTGTGTTTCCAACTGCTATCTGAAACAGCTAAGCACTTCAGCTCAGTGCTGTTTCCTTATTGAAGTTAATGAGTGTTGTGGCAACAGTATAGCACAGCGCGGAGAGTTACGGAAGTAGCGTAGCAGATTCTGTTATGGTGTTTTCATAGCTCCCATTCACTTCAAGGAGAGCTACAGAAACAGAGAAGTACTTGATTTCTTAGTTAGTGGCTGGGTGGCCAGTAACTATAGCAGCTGTTTCCCATCTTGACTATGTAAAGCTGACATGGAAACACGCCTATAAGGCTACTTTTACACGTTTGAGAAACTCACGCAAGACGCATTGCGAGATGCACAAATCTCACACATACATGAACCCAATTCTTTTGAATGGAGTCATACACACAAGCGATGCGGTATGTGATAAAATAGTGGCATGCTCTATCTTTTCACATTCTTCAGAACGTATCGCCCACTGATTTCAAAGGGACCTTTAATGCATCGCAATGCTCTCGCATGTCATGCAAGGTTTCTCATTGAAATCAATCGGAAACTCTTCCAATCCTGTATCGTGCGTGCGTGAGGGGATCGGAATTCCACAGATAGAATGCGAGGTATTTTTGCCTGAACATCACCTCACCTACGTGGTTGAAGTGCAGGTTGCCGTGCCTGATATTGGGCTGAGTTTCTCAGCCCGATATTGTGCTTGCCTATGTGTAGGTAGCCTAAGGCCTTAGTCAGACGGGCGTTTTTTGCCGCGATTTGCGCATGCGTCCGGCGATTTTATAAAACCATTGCTTTGCAATGGTATCGGACACATGAGCGCTTTTTATGCGCTCGTCCGATAAATTATAGAACAGAAATCGCAGATCGCACCTATCTGCGATCTGCGATTCCTGTTCTCTTCTCTATATGCGCTCAATGTGGCCGGCGGCAGCAGCGCCGACCCCATTGAGAACATATAGAAGACAAATCCTTCTTCTCTGCCACAGCTGTAGCAGCTGTGGCAGAGAAGAACGATGTTTGCCCATTGAATTCAATGGAGCCGGCAATACAGCCGACTCCATTGAAAGCAATGGGCTGCCGGCGTGCGCAGGATGAATTGTCGGGAAGGGCTTAAATATATAAGCCCTTCCCTGCAATTCATCTAGAAATGTGTTAAAATAAAAAATATATATATACTCACCTGCTCCCGGCAGCCGGAGTTCCGTGCGGCCGTCCTGCAGTGGGTGTGAAGGGGGTGTGAGTCAGACCTGCCCCCTGATTGGCTCAGCGCTGAGCCAATCAGGGGGCAGGTCTGACTCACACCCCCTTCACACCCACTGCAGGCCGGCCGCGCGGAACTCCGGCTGCCGGGAGCAGGTAAGTATATATATATTTTTTATTTTAACACTTTTCTGGATGAATTGCAGGGAAGGGCTTATATATTTAAGCCCTTCCCGACAATTCATCCCACACTCGCCCGCAGCGCATTGCTTTCAATGGAGCGGGCTGTATTGCCGGCTCCATTGAATGCAATGCGCTGGACAGCTCCGGCCCGTTTCTAATGAAACGCGGCTAGGGGCAGATTTTCGGGCACCGGTCACGTGATTTGCGGATGCGCATCCGTCATGCGATCCGCAAATCGCGCGAAAAAACTCCCGTCTGACTAAGGCCTAAGTCAGTGAGATCAGTTAGGACTTATTCTGCTCTGTTGAAAACAAATTCATTATGAATCTAACCAATACAGAATTCTTCACCAATGTCAACAGAGTCTCACATTTCCCTCACAAAACAGCACTATAAAAACTGTTTAATGATTTCTCAGGATTCATTACTAGAGTATAATTGCAGTAGTATTAATGTTATGTGTTACAACATGCAAAGGTACTTTGCTTGATAATGTCCCATGTGTTAATTATTTGCCTCATTTAGCAGCATACATAAAATGTATCTATTGTTTAGCAATATTTTTCTTTTTCTCTTTAATTCTTGAAGCACTCCTCTTCACGTCTGGGTTACCAAAGCAACGTTCAGGGAACTTCTCAGCCACAGAATACACTGGGTTATTCCACAACATCTCAACAGAGTTCACAATACCACCAGCCTCACAGGTACTAGGGAGGCGTGCTGTAAGAAGACAACCCACAGCAGACGCACCAGTGGTGAGAACAGTAATATTTTCATCTAAGATGCTTTTTTGTGGGCTCTTCAGAACTACAACAGTGCCCCATTGTATGGAAACTTCAGCAAAATCTTGGAGAACATGCATCATTCATGATCTCCTCAGACCTTCTTGCGTTAGTCGTTGCAGTCACACCCGTGAGAAAATGTGACCTGACGCCAGCACTTATCTTGTTTTTTTTTTTCCTTCTTAAGGAAATATTCGTTGTGCAGCTTTTCCATGCCGTTTTCCATGCCGTAGCTGTGTGAAAGTGAATTATCAGGCAGCCGAATGGAACTCTTATGTCGTGTAAAGAAAACAGCAAGCTTTCTAGCTGTGTATAGTTTTGTATATGTAAAGTCAAAACAAAATACAAATGCACCTTTTAACCAATGTGTTCTGTTTACAGAACATTGCAGTTTTGCATATGGATGTCAAGAACAGGAACTTTTACTGTTCCAAATTTCCTATCTTGCTTTTTTTTTAATAGAATAGAAAAAATATCAATGAGCCTGCATCAGGAAAGATGATATAAATGCAAGATCCAACTCAGGAGTGGCTGGAGTGAATTAAACTGTAGTACAATTTATCTGTACAAGTCAAGTCAACCTTTAACCTATTCATACAAAATGTAAACCTGAAACTCGGTGTTGCCAGCTCTTTATTCACTCTTGCAATATTTCAACATTTGATTACCAGATCTCTTTCCAGTGCATCATCCAAAGAGTTAAACTGCTTTGCAAGATGTAAGGAAATTCTGTAGTTCCTTTTTGTTTTTAGACATATTCTAATGTGTTTTTTTTTTATTTGCATTGCATTATGTGATTCACAGAGTTCAAGACTGCATACCCCAAAAGCTGCTGGTGTTTTCATGTACCCATTGAGGCTCTTAAAGTGTACAAATGATCTATATATTAGGATAACCAATGTATGGTAAATGTATTCCTCTAAAACAATCATCTTTAAATATTTTTTGCACTTTTCTATGACCCCATAATGTAGTGCCTATCACACTGATTGTACTGATATGTCTGCTGTGTGGATCTGTGCAGTCGTTTTTGAGAAACATTCCTTTTATTATTAGCCTCACTTGCATAGTAGACTACATGAAATAGTCCTGGATATTCATAAACTGCAGGCTAGCTCCACCCACCCCGCCCTCTAGCCAATGATTGACTGCTCTCTGGCAACTTTCTGTCTATGTACAGTAATAAGCATTTGGCGGCTGGAGACCAGGGTGGGTATAGCTAGGCTTCAGCTCATGATTAGTTCTGTGTATAGCTGCTACTAATAAACTGCAAGTTTCTCCAAAAATACTGCACAGATCTACACAGTAGACATATCACTGTCAGTGTGACAGACAATACCTTGTGCTGCCACCAGTAAGGGCTGCAAAAACATGGTGACAGATTCCCTTTAAAGACGGGAGACTCTCTCCAAGTTTATTAATGTTTACTAAACAGTATTAAGTTCATTGACTGTTGATGACTCGCTAAAGAAGTATCCAGTCACCAAAAGGGGGGTTTCACACACAGCCTTTTTGAAAGAAATCTGCAGTTTTTGTTTATAGTTTTTCGAGCCAAAAACAGAAATGCATTCAAAAGATATGGAGAATACACTCATTGTAAAAATAAAATCCCTCACCTAGAAGACAAGACCGTTCATCTAATCACACCACAACTCTAATCATTGGCATATCTGCCTGAGATGGAACTGCAGGACGAGTTTTGCAGCAAAATGACAACTTCTTCTAGGTGCTGATTTTTTTTTAACAATGAGTGTATAAATGGAGAACATCTCTTTCCCGCGGAGTCCACTTCTGTCTTTGGCTCCAAAAACTGCATTATAAATGGAAGCAAAAACTAAGGCTTTTTACCAATAACACTCTGTTTGTGATTACTCTGGAAAATTCCTTAGTTTTATTAATTATAGTTTAAAGAGCCACTCCAGCGCAAACACATTTTTCCTTCCATGCACTCCTTTCCTGATTGCCTGTTACACTCTGGAATCTGATATGTATATTGCAGTTACTTCCATGCAGTGCAGCCCCCTAACTCATGCTTTTCAGATGTTATTTTGATTTGTAGATTTGTCCCTGCTTTCTCTTTCACTATTCTGTGCAACATGAGGCATTAGCATATCATCACATGGTCAACTTGAGCCTAAACCATCTCTTCCTTCTGGGAGGACACTGTAACTATCATTATCTTTTAATTTTCCTCTAAATAAGCTATCGACTTAAATAATTAGGACACTGAGCTGTGATCTCCTTCATTATAACTGTGTGACACTAGGCTCTAATCATTAGCAGGAAATGTGATAGGAGTTTTCGTCTCCCTGTCTTAACAGCTTGTGCAGTAGGGTCCAACACATAGGAATTATGCTGACTGAAAAAACCAACTAATTTGAGAACACCTAAGACAAAGGAAATCTCAGCTAGTCAGAATCTATTTCCTCAGGTTGTCAGCTAGAGAGATCGCATGACAACCAGAGGAAATAGACTTAAGGAGTTTCAGATAAAAGAATAACTAAACAAGGTAATACTAGCCGGCTTTATATACAGGGGGTAGAGACGAGGGCTAGTTACATAATGAATGAAAAAAATTAATTATTCGTAATGATTGCATAATGAACAGTTATGTAACTTTCTTATTCCTTGTGTTTCAGTCATAGTTGCAAAGATCTTCACTTGCTGAAAAAAATTGCTTTTTAATTTATATATTTTTTTAATATTCAGAAGTATTTGTCCTACATTCTTCCAGTTGCTGTTTGATTTCTTGCAGCTTAGGGCACCTTTACACAGGATGACTGTCAGGTGCTTCAAACAGAAGCGATAGTTGTTCAGAGCATGGAGGTGCAGAGGCCAGAGATATCTTTCAGCCACCCTGATCCATTCACTGCAAACAGGCAGTCATTCATAGATGGGCCAATAGTTGCTTAGATTTTAGGTGAGCTAAAAACCAAGTGACTCCAAAAAGTGAGTGATTTCTTGCTCAGTGCCCTGTCAGTGCCTGTGTGTACATGGGGCAGCTATCACCTGAATTAGGTGTTACCAGCAATTATTTGGGCCATTAATCGCCCCATGTAAAGGTACCTTAATGCTCTGTTTACAATTGTAATCCTGGAAAGAATGGTACACTGAGCTATCCTGGCCATCAAAAAGCTGTGAAAATCCTATAACAATAGACATGACAAAAGCATGAACATATTCTAGGAAGTAGCAGCCTAGATTCTAAGACAGGAGAGAGAGTTGAGCTAATTTTTGTATTCATTGTAACACAATCACAAAGTATTATAAAATGTTATAGAATATTTAATTAGATAATAATCAAAATTAACTTGCGTAAAGCTGGAAAAGCCCTTGACATTTGTTTTTCTCAGTTGACCTGCTTAGCAAAAGCCAATGGACATGTCCAAGTAAGAGGTTTCCGTGTAAAATTCAAAGCAGAGCACATTTTTAAATGTGTCAACTGACTCACCCAGTCAATCCCTTAAAAACATATTTACTACCTATCAGGGGCGTAGCTAAAGGCTCATGGGCCCGGGTGCAACAGTTTTATCTTGAGGCCCCCCAACTTCGCTTAACCGCTTAACGCAGAGCTGTAACGTGAAGTTCCTGGGCCCCAATGCAAAACCTCTAACGGGGATCACCAACTAAAATTCTTTATTTCTAGTACTTGACTCCCTATATAGAGAAGAGAGGCCTTATGGGCCCCCTAAGGCTCCTGGACCCGGGTGCAACCGCATCCCCTGCATCCTCTATAGTTACGCCAGTGCTACCTATATTCATTCACTGCACTGAACATAGTGCACCCATAGAAAGCCCAATAGTCAACTATGTTTGGTTCAGCAAAATGACAGGGGTTTTATGTTGCATATCACCAGCCGAGCTGTCATTTAGCCCCTGAAGTAGTTCTTATTGCCACTTCAGTGGCAACAATACAGTAATCTAAGGTAATAACAGAAAAGACCACCAACATGTTGCAGTCCCATAGAATATAATTATTTTTTTATGTATGATGGATCATTGAGAAACTATCATTTTATTGTTGATTTCTCTGCTTTAAAAAGTTTGAAAAGACTGCTCATTTACACATATAAATGGTATTTCCCATATTGCTTGAGAGGAGCTTCGTTGCTTGCATGGTGGAGATGGTGGGTAGTTTCTAAAATGTGTTTGTTTGTCCTTGCTGAAAATACATAATGGCTGCAGAACATCCTGACTGGATACAGAACATCCATGGTACAAATGATCACATTGTATCAAGGACCAGTAGAGCAACTGCATCGTTCATTGTTTACATAGGAAGTTCTCAGCTGGCTTCCTCAACAAGTCATTTAGTCAGTCCTGCACAATGCAATAGATTGAGATCTTGGTTCTTTGGACGCCACATATCTTCAGTTGGAATCTTTTACACGTTTTATGTTTCATATTTATTTGTCTCTGCACATTATTTTTAAATACCTAGATTTCTCTGGAAAACTATAAAAGTACATATTTCTTTATAAGCATTTTGTGATAATTCTATGTAAATATATTTAAAAAACTGTACCTTAACAACAGAATAGAGAAATGCATTGCTACTGCATGGCTGTAAAAGTTCAGTTTCTTCTGTGAGTAGTGTATTAATTCATCTTCATGCCACATGACCCTTTTAACCAGCAGGAATTTATCAATACATTTTTGAGTACAAGGTGTCCCCCAATTGTTCTAAACTTAAAAACTTAACATATTGATGACCGATCCTCAGGAAAGACTACCAATATTAGAACAGTGGGGGTCTCTCACTTGAACTCTGCCAATCAATTGTCTGAATTGGCTGCAGTGCTTGAGCGGTCACTTCATTGAATACTAAACACAGTGCTGTATATTTTTTGGCAGCTGTGTCTGGTATAGCAACACAATCCTATTCACTTGAATATGCTTCTAGGCCATGTGACCGATGAATGTGTGATCACAGACCTGAAAAGAAGTCATGGCGCTCAGCCTTGAGCCACAGCCTCTTCAATCAGCCGATCTGTGGGTGACCCGAATGGTCGACCCCCACTGTTTTATTATTGATAATCTATCTTGAATCCCAAGGATTCCCTTTTAACATTTGATTTTCATTATTTATATTTAAAAAAGCTATAAATACATTCTCATTGCTAAAAGAAAATGATCAGAAATGTAGTTTTTTTTTTGAATGCTATACTTTAATTTTATGTTTAAGTTTAGTTTTGCTATAGTTTGTACACTGTATTATTACAGTCTTATACATTTTTGGAAACTAAAGTATATACCGTATATACTTATGTATAAACCGAGTTTTTCAGCACTCAGCTGAAAAAGCCCCCCCTCAGCTTATATTCTAGTGAGGTAAAAAAAAACACAAATGAAAAAACCTGCAATACTCACCTCCCAGCTGGTGTCTGTGTCCCCAGCGCATTGGTCTCCCCGGTGGTACGGCATACTGCTTGAGAATTCTCCCCGCTGTCATTTCCCTGCTCGGCTTTCAATTCCCCCGCCATCAGCGCTGTGATAAGTGCTGTGATTGGAACGAGCGCCAGCCAATCAAAGCCAGCCCTCGATCATTCACAGCCATTCAGTGAATGACATCACTGAATGGCTGTCATTGATTTTACGAGGGCCGGCTGTGATTGGCTGGCACTTGATCCAATCCCAGCGCTTACTTACACAGCACTTATGGCGGGGGAATTTGAAGCCAAGCAGGGAGAATTCTCAAGCAGCTTGTCACACCACCGGTGCTGTTACCTTTTCCCAGTACTTATCATGAATGCCACTAACACTTATTTCCATAATCTACTGTAGAGTCAGATTGTTGGCTAAGAACTTACAATGACATATACGTATTTCCTTTTAATGAAGTGCTACCTCGCCATTTTAGGTTGCATAATATATATTTAAAAATTGTGTCTATTCATCAATATTGTCATTCATCAATGGCAAGAGTTCCTTATTCTTAAGAAATAAGTGGATTATATTACTATGAATGCTTCCATGGCATTTGGCATAATACTTTAAGACTTTTTTATTTTGAAAGAAGTTAGAAGTGGAACATGTTACCACAGGAGGTGGTGAGTTCCTTCAATAGAAGTGTTCAAACAAAGGCTGGACAAATATCTGTCTGGGATGATTTAGTGAATCCTGCACTGAGCAGGGGGTTGGACCTGATGACCTTGGAGGTCCCTTCCAACTCTACCATCCTATGATTCTTTGATGATTCTATGACAAAAAGGAGACCGTTGCCCCCACCCCCTCTTCCATTTTACTGTAGATTAAAAACACTGACATAATGTCAATAGATGTAATTGACTAAACAGGAATAAATGTCCAGCATGAAGTAAATTGTTAAAAACAGAAATTGATTAATCAAGGACCCAACTGTAGGGGCCTGAAATGCATAGGTGTCTTCCATGTGACATTCCTACATGCATTTTTTAGGTGTGCTAATACATTTCTGTTTTTAAAAATGTAGATCTGCTACTGTTTAATCCTTCTATATCTGGTGCATCCTTTCATTGGGGACTATTTGCATGGTGATTATTACCTGGATGTGGACTGATCTGTTCACACATTCTACTAGGTGCAATTCACTACATGTTTAGCAGAATTTATACTGACTATACCAAAACATTATAAAGGTGATCAATCGATCGCACTGTAATGTCTCTAGTGGGTCTAAATAAATAATGGATTAAATGTTAATATGATTTTTGGTGCAAAATTAAGGGACAGCATTTTCCACAATGCTGTTGTGGAATATTCTCTCCTGTGTTAAAGGTCCCTAAATGTTCTTGCCATCTGGCTTTGTTTTTCAAATCTTTATATAGTGTCCCACATAGTAATAATGCCAACCATAGTGCCCCACACAGTAATAGTATCCTGCTTTTTGTGCTCCCTGTAGACCCCACACAATAAGTGTCATTTTTAGTGCCCTTCTAGCAGTAAACTCAGTAACAATGCATTCTTTATTCCTTACAATCAGTAATAATGCCCTTGTTATGTCCCAACTCAGTAATAATACCCCTGAATACCTCCACTCGATAATAATGCCTCTCTTAGACTCGCACTCAATAATACTCCTCATGGCCCACACTCAGTGATAATGCCCCTCATGTACCCCATTTTGTAACATTGCCCCTCATAAGCTCCCATTTAGTACTAATGTCCCTCATAAGCTCCAATTTGGTAATAATGTCCCTCATAGGCCCCCATTTGGTTATAATGCTCCTTGTTGTCACGCCCCCATTGTAATAATGCTTTTTATATATGTATGAAAATAAAGTTATACTCACTTGTGCAGCTCCTCCCACTCTTTCCCAGTTGTTTTAATGGCCAGTTTGCCCTTGACGCGGATTTTATATTGCTCTGAATTGTTTACATGTTCTATGTGGAGACTAGTACAAGATCCATAAGCCAATGTATTTGCAAAAGTTCTTGAAAGCTTTTAAGCACTTTTGCAGTCATTTCCCTTTATTGCTCAAATGCATCGAAAATACAAATAAAATATCCTACGGTTTTGTGCATACAGCTCCTATTCAGAGCTTAGGAGGGGAATTACGTGTTTACACCAATATACTAGTGTATAAAGATGAACATTTTGGCAACCCCATATTTGGAGTCAGCTGTGATATTTGTTCTGTTTAAAAAAAACTGAAAGAAACAAACATAAATAAACAGAAATATTTCCTTTGTTAAAAAAAAAGCATTCAATTCAATATGGAATAAAACAGAAATGTTCAGTTCTGTTTTTAGCAAAAATGGTTAACTGAGCATAACATTATATGTAGAAATAAACTATACAGCTATACTTGAGTGGAAGAAAAATGCACAAAAAGGTAGGACATATTTAAAAAATGAGGGATTTTTTTTCTTTGAAATGGTGAGCAAAACATAGTTGTTGTTTTATATTTTTAAAATTTGGCATAATGTGCAACAAAAATAACACACTTAGTGATAATGGAAGATACCCCAATGTACCGAACACAGATGAACCTTAAAAAACTACCGTACTATAAATTTGAAAGTTTGTAAAAAATATATTTTTTTCTTTTGTTTTGAGATTGTTATAAATGCAACAAGTCTTCTGAAAATCACTGCTTTATCTCCTTCATTGATATATTTTCACTACATTTTATTGCCATTTTTACAACCTGAATATCCCATGTTGTTGTTCTCAGTTACCAGAGGATCTTTAGTGGTCTTTATTCTCTCCATACACTAATAAAGAATTGATCTTGTGGATTGAGCTGCAGGATGGCTCTTGCTTTGATGGGCACAGTTACATTGCACTGCAGTCAGAGCTCTTGAGATCAACAACACTCAAAGTCCGCCCCCACTAGGAAGCTTGAGTAAAAGATGTGATCTGCTGGTTTCATCTGGCTTTAAAAAGGCATTGAAAAGCATTTTTAGTTCAATTTCTCATGTTGGAAATGTAAAAACACATATATTATTAATGGCTAGTATGTCTGTGCATTCACTATTAACATAAAATATAGTCAATATGTCCGCATTAAATCATTGAAATACTTCTCAGGTATCTTATCATGTTTTTATATATTTCCAGCAAATATGTATCGGCTTAGATCTGCATGAAGCATGCATTGTGCTAACTGTATGATATAATGTACCCTGATGTTATTACTTTTCCACGTTACATGTGGATTTGGTACTACAAATGTATGCAAGACATAGTATAGATGTCCATTGCTGTGGGAATCCTAAGAACCGAACCCCATTGTCAACCAGTTTCAGTGGATTGCTGGTAAGTACTATAAATTCTGTAAATATTTGACTTGGTTAAATAGACTTGCCATAGGAGAAATCTATATAACTGACCAAATCTTGACATTTATTGAGGAAGTTTTGTAGTGAAGCATTGTATTATAGTGTACATATACTGTTCATGTAGGTGTAATCACTGCATCTCCTACAATATATGTAAAAGATATGTGTAAAAAAAAAGAGCAGCCGCTGCGTGTTGTCAAGTCTAAGGTTGACCTAAGCATTTAAGTAAGGATTCTAAAACTGAAACCCATTATGAACATTCCTGTTCCACCATCTTCTGAAATATTATTATTACTACTTTCATATTACAAAATAATATTGCTAATGTCATTATTCTTGTTTTTCCACATTTACGTCAATTTTATCCAAATGCCACAGAATATTGCCTGACCCTCCTGCCACTACATGCATACTTAAAATAATTAAACCATGACAGACTGTTGTCATGGGTCTGTTGATATGTTTCCCTACTTATCTATCATTTAAGTTGGCCTATGGGGAAACGAAAGCTATGGCGCCCCCAAATGCTTCCCCTTTGTTTTGTTTTACAGTTCGAGTAAACATAATTAAGACAATCCCATACTATATTGGCACCTTCTGTATTATCCTTTACTGTCTTTCTGCAAAGTTATGAAGTTCTTAAGATTCTGGTATGAAATGCCAGGAGTTCTGTTTGTATTGCTGACTAGGCCAAAATAAGTAACATATCATATTATGAAAAGAAACAAAAAAGCCAAAAATATCTGTCCCTAGAAATCAACCTCCAGATAAATATTTATTCGTACATCTCCAGCTAAGTCATTTCGGGAAGTGTTTTGTGTTCTTGCTGTTAAGACAATAAGCTTCATGTTTCAATATTCTCCCCTAATGTGGTTGTCCAGAACATTCCTGGTATGAAATCTGACATACTTGTGTACCAATTTGATTTGGACAGGGTGAGAGCACATTTTTATGGCTATTGCCACTGCGCTGCTTGGATGAAGTCAAATCAAATATAGAGTAAAATGCGGTATGAAACTCTTGCTACCTTTTGTACTGATAGTCAACACATTTCAAGTTGAAAGCGCGATGGGTGAATTAACATGGAATAATGTATCAAATTAGTTAGTATTTTGATAATTATTTGCAGGTTTTGTAGATTTATATTCTATGAACACATTCATTTGGCATTATTTCATAGCACATTGTGTGAGCCGAGCTGTGCTATAAGTTATTTTTCTCTAGTTGTATCCAGTTGGTTGATGGGGGTTGCAGTTGTTTGCCTTTGTACACATGGTTTATCCTCAGTAACAGAGGGTTATGACACTTCAAGATGCTTGATGTCTAATAGTTGCAACATGCATTTGTACAGTTAGCCCACATGGACTATTGTTCATAGTAGGGACACATATGAAGCACTATACATAAATCTGTTCAGCTTTCTCAGCTGTCATTGTATATACAGCCATATGTAATTTAATATGAATGCTAGATTTTACAATATAAAGAAGTAAGTTAATGCACTGTTATCTCCTAAATATTTAGTAATAAATTAATACTATTTAATTTTTTTTATAATAAATTGTCTTGTTTAGACACTAAAAGGTATTAAATGTCATTTTTAAAGGCGGTTTAAAATAACTTTTGTAGGTCATGCAGTAAATTCATAATTAATTCTATATAGTTTGTCTTTGAATCATTTCTTCAGTAGTTTGGTTTAGTTGCACATGGATCAGATTTAGAGTGTAGGTCGTAAGGCAGAGTCTTTGTTACCGCCACTGGTGTTCCTAGAAGAAATTCGAAGGTATATTAGAAGTTTCGAGTAATTGGATATAAAAACTTGTTTACAGACAACCATCATTTTCTGGACAAAGAACTACATACAGTGTCGTCTAACCCATCCAGTTATATTTCTTGGATGACATGTTGTTGGGTTGGGAATGTCCTATTTTACCAATTTGGCCTATTATTAACCTTGGCCACGTAACAATCTTTAGGAACACAGGAATGTGCCTTACCTATAAACCTTATCTATAAATCTGTGATTTTTCTGCTCATAATTTGTATTCTTTTTTGTTGAGTTCTAAACATGTCAGTTACCTATAAGCCATGTAGAAATAGTACACTGCAAATGTTTTTATTTGAGCTGTAGTATACCATGTATCAGTCAGCCATGTAGATCACAATGTCTAATTTGCTTATCTAATGTATGCATTTCCACTGTTTTTCTGAAACTTGTTCAATACCAATGGGGGTAGGCAGCTTTGTAATATATTTGTCCGGAAACTCCACAAGCTATCCAAGGATAGACAGACATGCTTTATGTATGTTCTTCATTTAATCAAAGTAAATATACCTCCAGGCACTGTAGATATCTCCATACTAGTTTTACAAAATGATGGATTCACAGATTGTTTTATACCTTTACAAACATCTGCGATATGCCTCTTTTTCTTAATTTACAAAGGTAAACATTTTATCTAACCTCTGCTGTCTAGATGACTGTTATTGATATAAATATCTTGCATTTATTTTGTATTTTTGTTTGAAATAAATTGTATTTGATTTTGAGTCACACTGTTTTGTCTAATATACCATTGTCCAATAACTTGTCTAGCGGGCGACCTACAGTATATTTTTCTTAATTTTAATGTTTCTCATAGCTATTCCTCTATGTTCCACGCAAAAGAATTCAAAATATTCACAATCTATATCCCCTATTTTCTCTCATTTTCACTTTAATATGTAGGTACCCTGCTCATGGCTTTATCTCTACAGTATTTGACCAATGCAGCGAACCATAATATGACCATGAACATGAAGCATAAGACAAATCGCACCCCTTTTTCTATTTCTTATCTGAATGATAGGTACACCCATAAAAAGTTGTTAACCCAGTCATGTAAAGAATCTAGCAATGGTCAGCCAATGTCAGCTACGCAGTTGCATTCATCATTTTCTGGTGTATAGAGGGGGTCACTATTATTTTGTGGGGCATAAAGGGGGTCACTATTACTATGATACAAAAGGAGCCAATATTTTATTATATTTAGACTCAAGGATAAGTTTAAGTTCTCTTCGGCAGGATATTAATTCCTCAGCAGAAGATTTACCTAAGGTTTGTTTTGAGGAGCGTTCGAGCCTAAAAATTTGAGCTAGTTTCTCATCAATTTCTCTTCGTTGTTTTTTCTTAGCTCTAGCTCCGACTGCAATCAAGAGCCCTCTCATGTAGGCCGTATGGGCCTCCCAAATCGTCGGGACTGATAGGTCTTCTGATTTATTTAATTGAAAAATTCCTCAAGTGAGTCATTTAGTCTGGCTTTCTCCTCCTCCCGATCAAGGAGGGAGGGATTGAGTCTCCACTGCCACTCGCGGGGGGGAGGGATCTAGTAGGTGAAGATCTAAATGAACTGGAGCGTGGTCAGTGACCGCTATGGGGTCGATTGAAGCCCTCTCTGCTCTCAAGAGGAGAGATGCTGACACAAAAACGTAGTCAAGGCGTTGGAAGGAGGAGTGGACCTGTGATAGGAAAGTATAATCTCTGGAGGTCGGGTTTAAGCATCTCCAGCCATCCACTAGCTCTAACTCGGAGAGGGTCCAAATAAGTTTAGCTGATTTTCTTTGGGATAGGTGTGATTTTCCTGTAGAGGAGTCTGTTAGGGGGCACAGGGTGAGATTAAAATCACCTCCCAAGATAATCTGACCGTCAGCGAAATGTCTGAGAACTTCCAGTTGTTTAACCAACCAGGTCACCTGGTCAGTATTCGGGGTGTATAGGTTAGCTAGTGTTATCTTGTTGTTATTTAGGAAACCCCTTATAAAAAGAACCCTGCCCTCCTCGTCCGAATGTTTTGCCTCGCATGTAAAGTTAAGTGACTTATGAAGCAAGATGGAGACTCCTTTTGAGGCAGATGAAGGATGTGAGTTGTGGAATGCGAGTGGATACTGCTTACCTGGTAGAGCCAAGCATCTGTCCCCCCTGAAATGGGTCTCCTGCAGAAAAACGACGTCGGAGTGGTACCTTTTCAGTAAGAGTGCTATATGGTGCCTCTTTTGGGGAGTGTTCAAGCCGTTAACGTTAAGCGTCGTGATCCGTACAAGATCGTCCATGTCTCGACCGCGAGGTGATAGATGTTTCTTCTCTTTGTCCAAAAAGAAAGAGGCAGAGGTTAGATGTCACAGTTAAGCTAATCTCACAAGGCTAGACCCTCCCCTCCCACACCAGTGGGGTAGAGTGAGTCGAGGAGGTTTGGGTAGGTTGAGGTGGGGGAGGAAAGAGGGGGTGGGTTCAGAAGTTGACAACTACGAAAAGGTTGAGACAACACGTAAACAAGAAAACAGTTACGATTATGCAACAGGTGGAACTAGCATCCCCGAGTCCAAAAGGATGGGCTCGGTTCTGGGTGGAGGCGAGTCGTCTGTGCTCTCAGCAAGAGGACAGAGGACTATAATATCAGCCTGGCCAGACAGACGCCCAGCCAGGTCCCGTAAGAGGACAAAACTGTTAAAGCAGTTACCGCAGTTACGAAGAGAGGAGATCCTCTCAGTAGAGGAAATAGGAGAATAAGCAAAAAGCTCTTTCGGTTAACTATCACACCTCTGAGCATTAGAACAGTGGAACATCGGAACATGAGAACAGGAGGGACCATGTCCCCCTGAGTCTCTATGATGGTAAATGAGTCTCATAGGGAATCTGTCCAAAAGGTAACACCTTTAAAGTGGGGTCATTTTTCATCCCTCACAGGGGAGGGAGCTTTCTCTCGTTCAGGTGTCAAGGTTGGCGCTAGGGTCCTTGGCCTTTTTCTTTTTCCCCTTGGGGGATTTCAGACTGCCCGCCATCTGCCAAGCCTCAGGAGGGCAAAGCTTCGGCAGCCTAGGGAACTCTGGGAGGGGTAGCCAACACGGGAGTTCAATAGGGTCCATCTCCAGCTGTTCCCAACATCCGCGTAGATCCTCTGAAGAGCGGATTATGAGTCGGCGATTCTTATAAAAGATGCTAATACCGAAAGGAAATAGCCAGGCGTAGCGTATGTCTCTTGCCCTTAATGCTTCCAGAAGAGGGCGGAGAATGCATCTTTTCGCCAGAGTAGCTGGCGAGAGATCTTGAAAGATCTGGACGGGGGCATCTCCATACCTAAGATCTTTGCAAAGTCTGGCAGCTTTAAGTATAGCAAAAGTGTCCTGAAAGGATAGCAATTTGCAGACCACATCCCGCGGCGGGTCCAATGGTGGTGGTAGGGGTCTAAGGGCTCTGTGGACCCGTTCGACGGTTATCAGGGCTGCTCTCTCTGCCCCCAGGAGCTGCTCAAAAATTTCTGCTGTGACTTTGCGAAGGGACTCTCCCGCCCAGGATTCCGGGAGGCCCTTAAAGCGCAGATTACATCTGCGATTACGGTTTTCCAGGTCTTCCTGGAGGATTAGTGCCTGATTCAAATGCTCATGCTGTTCTTTCAGTATGCTGGCAACAGCTAAGGCATGGGAGGTGACTGAGGCAGATGTGGCTTCTAGGTCCTCTATTCTGCGGCCCATATGTTTAAAGTCCTCCTTTATTTCTGCAAGGTCTGCTATAAGGGGGCTCAGGGCACTCCTAATTAGCTCCTTCATAAAGCCCTTAGACACGTTTTCAGTGTCCTCCTCGTCCGATGAGGACTCCCCCTCCCCCTCCTTACTGAAATTAGATGCAGCTCCCTGAACCGGCGCCATCTTGGAGTGCAGGTGCGGGGAGCGGGAACTCCGTTCTTTGAGAAAGCGCTGCATGCCCGTCTGATTTTTGGAGGCTTTCGGTGTGCAGGGTTGCTCTCCTCCTCTGTCCTTCGCTATTCTCCTCATTTTCGTTGCCGTGGGTGAGGCTAGGGGACCTTTCTGAGCGCCGTGCTGCGGGAGCTCCGGTCTCAAGCGGCCATCTTGCTCCTCGGTCAGGCTCCGCCCCCGGAGTCAATATTTTAGGAGCACAAAGGTAGGCACAAAGGGGTATTATGACTGTGAAGCATAAAGGGAGCACTAGTACTGTGTGGCATTATTTTTTGTGGTGTGTACTATGAGGAAATGTTACTGTATGGAGACACTACTACTTCACAGGGTACAAACCGTGGTATTATTAATATATGGGCCACAAATGTGGACATTATTACTATAAGGGTCATTGAATGTAGCAAAAGAATGGAAAGAGTGTGCAGAGATGAGTCATGTCTGGAAGAAGTCATCTTGGCAGTCTGGAATGAGATAGAGAAGAAAAGAGCATAAACGTCAACTGTGATCACTGGAGGTAACTGCACTGTAATCGCAATCACTGTATAGAACAGATATCTGACTGTACTATTTAGAGATTAACTAGACCTTAGTTGCTGTATCTGAGTTTGCAGTGTTATAAAAGTTGTCCTATGCCAGCTCTGTTGTGCATGTGTATATGTATATACAGTTGTAGTCAACATTATTGGCACCCCTTTTTGTTTAGTGTAATAAAGTCAATGGGTTTTATACAACAGATTTTATGCCAGTCTCTGGCGTGTAAAAGTCACAAATGTTTGCGCAAGCTGGTATTTGCACAAAAATTTTCAACTTTTTTGCGCTGGCCCGCCATTTTTCCAAAAAGTGGGTGGGACTTGTTAGAAAAGGTCGTGGGTGCCTTGAACCAACACATTCATCTATAATTTATGCCAGAGACTAGAGGTGTTACCTGGCATAATATCTGAAAAAGTGCCGGGATGCTGTGAATACTTGAAGAGACTTGCGCCACTTCATGTATTCAGTGCACTATGTGAAATTGTACTAAGCTCGGCATCAGAAATACCGGACTTAGTACATTTCCCCCAATATCTTTAGAAATAAGTGGATATGTACTAACCTTGTTGCAGAATATTTTAAAAGCATGTCTAAATACATTCATCAGATAAGTTTACCTGTCACCATATTTCTAAAAAGAGATAAAACTAAACATAGTATATGATATGGAAAGGAGTGAAGGCACCTCCCATAATTTTTGTTCTTGTTTATTCATTCAGTCGCTTCCGACTGTTCATGCCCTCGTGGACCAGCCCACACTTCCTGTCGGCTGCCGCCACCCCTAACTCCACCAAGGTCCAGTCTGTCACCTGAAGGATATCATCCATCCATCTGGCCCCTCTTCTTCTTTCATAATACTTGGCTACAAAAAACATTTGGTAGCCATCATTGTTGGTAAACATTTGCGCAACCATCTGTGAACTTCTTGAACTTGTCTGCTAGTAGTTTCTTCCACTGCAGTTCTCTCAGGCTCTTGAATGTTTGCAAGTTGCTTTTCTCAAAAGCAGATTTCAGCTCTCTCCAAAGATATTCAGTTGAACTGAAATCAGGACTAATTACTGGCCAGTTAAAATCAGTCCATATTTTAACCATTCTTTGATACTTTTAAATGTGGGCTTTGGGTCATTATCCTGGTGTATTGCCCATTTTGTTTGACTCAAACTTAATTTTTTTTATACCCTAGAGCACATTTTGCTTTAATGTGGCACGTAATTTTTTTGCCACATTTTGAACCAACTTTCATAGAGTTCTCTAATCAATTTTCCTCTTTTCACCACATCCTGGAAGGTTCTTGACTGTTCTAAGGATAGCAAACTTGATAATATTTTGAACTGTTGAAGCTGGGATGCCAACGTTTGTGGATATAGTCTTGTGCCGTTTATACAGCTTGTGCTTGGTGACAATAGCATTCCTGGTCTGCTCAAGCAGCTCTCTTATCTTTGCCATTGTGCACAAAGAACAGGAAATAAAACTGCTCTTTTTAAGTATCAAGTCACCATTGCTAGGCTATTTAAGTTTCTTATAATGTATCAAAAACCACTTACATTTTTGAGTTGGCTGAAATAGAAGAAAAACACACAATTGCGGAGTTGTTTTTGTAGGATATAAACATTCTATAAACAATATTTTTCATAGGATAACCCCTTTAACAATAATGACAACATAAATTGAAACCTGGCTTTTTCAGGTCAACTTTCCATTAGAATTGTAGCTCTCAGAGCAGAAATGTGTATTTTGTTTGCTCAGATATCTTGATTAAAAACTAAACAAAAAGTTCTAAGTGGAATTAGTATGCAATTTCTCCTAAAGAGTATAGGACAAATATGGAAGTGAATATTGTGTTTTATCCAATAAATTACTTGGAAAATGTCTTTCTTTCACTTTTATGCACAAAAGTCGTCCATTCTTTACTCTCAAAAAGTAAAACCTTTCACATTTAGGCCACCTGCACACGAACGGGTTGGATTCCGCAAGGGGATTTCCACGCTGGAAGACCTGTGATTCATCACAATAACAAATTGTGACTGTTTGCGATCATTTTTCCGTGCGGATGTATGCGGATGCACAGCATATCGTCTGCAAAGAAAAAAGATTGCAAGCGGGTGATTATGTCAGAGAGTTGCCCAACCCCATAGAAAAACACCTACTATACAAAGGGTTAATACCCAGACGACATTCTTTTGTGCTTTTGTGATGGTAAGAGCTTAGAACCGCCTTCAGAAGGGCATACTGCTCTCTTGGCTTGGGAGAGCAATGAACCTGCCTATATTGAATACCCCGGCTACTGCAATGGACAATGATGTGGTCTTCTCTGAAAAAATCTGCCCTGCAGTGTCCCTTCCCCGCATTCACTCTTGCTATTAAGAAAAACTAAACAGAACCAAACAACTGCATTGAGGGTGCCTTCACACATGTCAGATTTGTAGCAGACTTTTTCTGCGAGGAAGGCCTGCAGCAAATTGGATATGCGGAAGCGCACACGTAGGCAGTTCGGTTGCAATAAAAAACACACGAAAAAGTGCATTGGTGAAATCCTGTGTGTTTTTACTATGTTTGTAGTAAAATGTGGCAAAAAATGCACACATTTTGCACTTTTTGGTGCGGTTTTTATTACAACTGAATTGCCTCATGTGAATGAAGCCTTAGCTTAACTTCTCATGGACGAGCCCAATATGGGGCCGGAATCCCGCCACCATATTGCACTCCCCACGATGTGAATTCCCGATGTCAGATGTTTTCATGACAAAACAGCCTCGCATCACTTTGGGGTTGAAAGGAACCTCCACTGTGGCTAACACCCGGGTGGAGGATTGCAGAGTTTCTCCCATTGTTTGTAATGGGAGACCTTGCATCATGTGTATATACCGGTAGCACATGGTGCGATGCTGCTGCCGATCCCATTGAAAACAGATGTGAGAACACGCACAAGATAAGACATGCTGTGGTTTGCTTCCTGCATAGCATCACATCACGGTGCCATGCAAAAAAATATCGGCCATGTATATGACCCATTCAAAAGATGTCTCGTAATGCACGAATCTTACACAATTTTCTCGCTTGTGCGAAGCCTGCCTTAAGATTCCTTCACACTGGCGAGAAAAATCACATGATTTTTGAGCCACGCGAGAGTGAGTGAAAACGCAGAATTATAAAACCATTGATTTTCAATGGTTTTATTCCCATTTGCGATGTTTTCTGTCCCGCGATGTTGTGGGATTTGAAAATCGCAGCATGTCCTATCTTTCAGAGTTTTGCATTTTATGTCTTTTTGTCCTCACCCAGGTTCCCCTATGGAGCCTCAGATATATCGTATGGCAGCAAACGAACTTGTAAAGTTTGTGCGATGCGTTTCGTGCAAGAAAATAACGGACGGCAACGATGCGATTCGAGATTACTCTCAGGAAAAAGCATTGCAAGAACACATATGTGATTTTGTCGTGCTTTTCTTGTAATATCGTGATGGCCAGTGTGAAGGAGCCCTCAGCATGATTTCATGCACAGATTTTTCTATGCAGTTTTTAAGCCAAAACCAGAAGTGGATCCAACAGGAAAAAGATGTATAAAGGTATGTCTACTAGGGTGATGACAACCTCGTTTCCCTGTATCATAATTTGATGAGCTTTCATTAAAGATTAGCTGAAATCTTATTTTCAAGATGATTTGCTAAAAAACCTCACACGCAGTCACTGTAAACAGATACAAAATTAAACACAAGCTTTAGAGTCACATTATACAACATTATATAGGGTCATCCAACACAAAAGGAAGTCAATTCTTCACAATAATGTCATTGGACAGGACGAACCTCAGTGGGAGATTGTCCTTGTGGCAGGATTCCTCCAGGTCTTGCATAACTTTGATCGCACGCTCACAGCACTGGTTGATTTCGGGAATGCTGATTGGAGATTCATCTGTTTTCCAGTGGGTTTTCAAGTATTTAAGACCTGTTGGGTAGTCATTCGAAGCTACATGTTGGGTAGTCATTCAATGGCCTACATAACATTTCAAAGTGGATTGTGCGTGACCTTTTTCAATATTTCAATGGAATAAATGTCATTTTAGTCATTAAGAGGCAAAAGTTCATTCACTGGTCCTACAGGAAATAATTTTGGAGAAAAAAGTCATCACCCTAATGTCCACACGTGGCAGATTTTACTCCTTCAATTCAAATCAGTTGAAGGGATGAAACGTGCAAACATCAGATTTTGCATTAAAAAATATGCACCAAATGTTGCAGATTTTGATACACATTTCTTTTGAATCTACTGTCTCAAAACCTGTGTGTGAAACCAACCTTAAACTATTTGTTCACTGATCAGGGTACATAAATGTGTGATATATGTTCATTGTCTTGCGAGCTCTGTGTTTTATTTGAATATATTTGAAATAATATTTTGCAATTGTCACACGGTTATCTTTCTGTGTACTCTGGACTAACCCCTATCTGCCTTCAGATCCCATGGGTGCACACTAAACATGAACTCTGCGTGGAAGATGAGGCTGCAGAAGGCAGAGTTCAAAACCTGACCTAAAGTTTATTGCAAATTTATTTTTAGTTAAAAACTTTATTAGCAGCTTAATATGAAAATGAACGTGCATCTGGTTAACAGTAAATCTGCAGATTGGGCCACACTTACCAGTTGGGTACACTACGATCAGTATTGGGTCCTTTCTGTACCATAGTATATTGTGATGGTAGTTTACTGAAAAAAGTGCAAGAGGGGCCTGGAAGTCATTCTTAAAAAATATAATATTACAAGGTATGGGTACTATTATTTCTGGAGCTGGGATGTTCATTCAGGGATTTATTCTGATTGCTATATTGGGAAGGAATTTTCACCCCAAATCTGGAGTACTTGTCATCAACCTCATGAGGTGGTTGCCTTCCTCTGCATCAACATAGTAGGACTATAGGTTGGACTTGGTGGACCTGTGTCTTTTTTCAACATTATCAAATACATAACTATGTAAATCCAACACATGAACCTACTCTAACAATCTCACTAAACTTCTTGAAATACATCTTTACTCACTCTCCACAATGCCTGCTGTAAGGCCTTAGGAGACGGACTATTCTCCTGCAGCCTCGTAGAGCCTAGTCATCTCATTCCCAGTTATATTACATATGAAATGATTGACTTAGAAATGAAATAGCAGGTGTTTTAAGTGTAATGGATTACGCTTTCTCTATGATATCACTTGGAGGATATAAAAAGCCATGACTGACATACTTGCGGCAAGATATGGATTACAAATCCATTGCAACAGCATTAAAGCGATTCTGTATAATTAGCCCTGGGTGAGGCTTATATGCTTTCAGGCAAGACCCTATATCTAGCAGAAAGTACAAGTTGAATTTCAGGTCGATGAATGCAAGTAGTGGGTATAGAGAATATATAAAGTATAGAAGATTGAGTAAGCATACAGGGAAACTATTTGGCCAGTAGTAGTAATGGGGTTAATGGAATCAGATATACTGTCAGTAGCTGAGAATTAGTTAATAGGAAGTTTGAGTAAAGGGAACCTGTCATTAACTATAGGAACTAGATACTAAAGTTATGGTACTTAATGGAGTCTGAGGAGAATTTTTTTCATACTCACCTGGTCCTCCAGCAAAGTCAGTGCATGCACAGTCATTTTGACTCTTTTCACAAGGCTGTGTTACACTCCCATGGAGATGAATGGGAATGCAAATGCAGAACCTTCTGAAAAAAATCACGCTGGCTGTGCATGTGCTGACTTTGCCAAGGAATACAGCAGGAACTAGTGAGTATGCGACTCCGTGTCACCTAACCTATACGCACCACAACTTTATCTATGGAGCTTACAGCTGATGAAAACAGGGGCGTAACTATAGGGGATGCAGAGGATGCATGCCCAGGAGCCTTAGGGGGCCCATAAGGCCTATCCTCTCCATATAAGGAACCTAGTACTATGAATAAAGCATTATATTTGGGGGCCCTGCTACAGGTTTTGTATTGGGGCCCAGAAGCTTAAAGTTACACCCCTGGATGAAAGGTTATATTTAGAGATGAGCGAACGTACTCGTCCGAGCTTGATATTCGTACGAATATTACGGTGTTCGGGATGCTCGTTACTCTTAACGAGTACCACGCGGTGTTCCGGTTACTTTCAGTTTCCTCTCTGAGACGTTTGCGCGCTTTTCTGGCCAATTGAAAGACAGGGAAGGCATTACAACTTCCCCCTGTGACGTTCAAGCCCTATACCACCCCCCTGCTGTGAGTGGCTGGGGTGATCAGATGTCACCCGAGTATAAAAGTCGGCCCCTCCCGCGGCTCGCCTCAGATGGCGTGTGAGTTAGCTGAGGGAAAGTGCTGTTCTATTGGAGTTGCTGTAGGGAGAGTGTTTGTAGTGAGTGTAGGCTTCAAGAACCCCAACGGTCCTTCTTAGGGCCACATCTACGTGTGCGCAGGCTGCTGTTAGCAGTGGAATTTTTTTTTCTTTTCTCAAAATCGGCAGTGCAGAGCATTGCACCCGGTATTAGGGACGGAAGTGGTGCTTAGGCAGGGAGAGTGTTAGGAGTGAGTGTAGCCTTCAAGATCCTCAACGGTCCTTTCTAGGGCCACATTTAACTGTGTGGAGTACTGTGCAGGCTGCTGTTAGCTGTGTTGCTTTTTTTTTTTTTTTCTCAAAATCGGCGGTGCAGAGCATTGCACCCTCCATTGATACTACAGGCACAGAATTGTGTAGGCAGGGCCACAACACAGTTATTGTTCATTGAATAGACGCAGTGGGCCTTTTCTTTTTTAACAAAAGGGAAGAAAGTATATTTGCCCTGCCTCTGTCAGTCCTAAGGGCTCTGGGTACGTGTGTGCTGCGTGGAGAACGTAAAAAAATCAGACGCAACCAGCTACGGTTGAGTGCAGCCTTGCGCCAATTTCTTTCCTGCCTGGGAAATACCTGCTCTGCCACAGTTAATAACTCTGCAACAGTAAAGTTCTGTGACACTTTTGCAGGGCCGCAACACAGTGTCAGTTATTAAACTTATTATTCAGTGAATAGACGCAGTGGGCCTATCCTTTTAAACAAAAGGGAAGAAAGTATATTTGCCCTGCCTCTGTCAGTCCTAAGGGCTCTGGGTACGTGTGTGCTGCGTGGAGAACGTAAAAAAATCAGACGCAACCAGCTACGGTTGAGTGCAGCCTTGCGCCAATTTCTTTCCTGCCTGGGAAATACCTGCTCTGCCACAGTTAATAACTCTGCAACAGTAAAGTTCTGTGACACTTTTGCAGGGCCGCAACACAGTGTCAGTTATTAAACTTATTATTCATTGAATAGACGCAGTGGGCCTATCCTTTTAAACAAAAGGGAAGAAAGTATATTTGCCCTGCCTCTGTCAGTCCTAAGGGCTCTGGGTACGTGTGTGCTGCGTGGAGAACGTAAAAAAATCAGACGCAACCAGCTACGGTTGACTGCAGCCTTGCGCCAATTTCTTTCCTGCCTGGGAAATCAAATCACTGGTAATACAGCATGCTGAGGGGTAGGGGTAGGCCTAGAGGACGTGGACGCGGCCAAGGACGCGGAGGGCCAAGTGAGGGTGTGGGCACAGGCCGAGCTCCTGATCCAGGTGTGTCGCAGCCGACTGCTGCGCGATTAGGAGAGAGGCACGTTTCTGGCGTCCCCACATTCATCGCCCAATTAATGGGTCCACGCGGCAGACCTTTATTAGAAAATGAGCAGTGTGAGCAGGTCCTGTCCTGGATGGCAGAAAGTGCTTCGAGCAACCTATCGTCCAGCCACAGTTCTGCGCCGTCCACTGCTGCAAATCCGAATCCTCTGTCTGCTGCTCCTCCTTCCTCCCAGCCTCCTCACTCCACTACAATGACACATGCTCAGGAGCGGGAACACTCCCAGGAACTTTTCTCGGGCCCCTGCTCAGATTGGGCAGCAGTGGTTCCTCTACCACCAGAGGAGTTTATCGTCACTGATGCCCAACCATTGGAAAGTTCCCGGGGTCCGGGGGATGAGGCTGGGGACTTCCGGCAACTGTCTCAAGACCTTTCAGTGGGTGAGGAGGACGATGACGATGAGACACAGTTGTCTTGCAGTGAGGTAGTAGTAAGGGCAGTAAGTCCGAGGGAGCAGCGCACAGAGGATTCGGAGGAAGAGCAGCAGGACGATGAGGTGACTGACCCCACCTGGTGTGCAACGCCTACACAGGACAGGTCTTCAGAGGGGGAGGCACGGGCAGCAGCAGGGCAGGTTGCAAGAGGCAGTGCGGTGGCCAGGGGTAGAGGCAGGGCCAGACCGAATAATCCACCAAGTGTTTCCCAAAGCGCCCCCTCGCGCCATGCCACCCTGCAGAGGCCGAGGTGCTCTAAGGTCTGGCAGTTTTTCACCGAGACGCCTGACGACCGACGAACAGTGGTGTGCAACCTTTGTCGCGCCAAGATCAGCCGGGGAGCCACCACCAACAGCCTGACCACCACCAGCATGCGCAGACATATGATGGCCAAGCACCCCACAAGGTGGGACGAAGGCCGTTCACCGCCTCCGGTTTGCACCGCTGCCTCTCCCCCTGTGCCCCAACCTGCCACTGAGATCCAACCCCCCTCTCAGGACACAGGCACGACCGTCTCATGGCCTGCACCCACACCCTCACCTCCGCTGTCCTCGGCCCCATCCAGCAATGTCTCGCACCGCACAGTCCAGCCGTCGCTAGCGCAAGTGTTGGAGCGCAAGCGCAAGTACGCCGCCACGCACCCGCACGCTCAATCGTTAACCGTCCACATAGCCAAATTTATCAGCCTTGAGATGCTGCCGTATAGGGTTGTGGAAACGGAGTCCTTCAAAGCTATGATGGCGGCGGCGGCCCCGCGCTACTCAGTTCCCAGTCGCCACTACTTTTCCCGATGTGCCGTCCCAGCCCTGCACGACCACGTCTCCCGCAACATTGTACGCGCCCTCACCAATGCGGTTAGTGGCAAGGTCCACTTAACTACGGACACGTGGACAAGCACAGGCGGGCAGGGCCACTACATCTCCCTGACGGCACATTGGGTGAATTTAGTGGAGGCTGGGACAGAGTCAGAGCCTGGGACCGCTCACGTCCTACCCACCCCCAGAATTGCGGGCCCCAGCTCGGTGGTGGTATGTTCGGCGGCGGTGTATGCTTCTTCCACTAAAGCACCCTCCTCCTCCTCCTCCTCCTCAACCTCTGTCTTGCAATCTAGATGTGTCAGCAGCAGCAGGACGTCGCCAGCAGTCGGTGTCGCGCGGCGTGGCAGCACAGCGGTGGGCAAGCGTCAGCAGGCCGTGCTGAAACTACTCAGCTTAGGAGATAGGAGGCACACGGCCCACGAACTGCTGCAGGGTCTGACAGAGCAGACCGACCATTGGCTTGTGCCGCTGAGCCTCCAACCGGGCATGGTCGTGTGTGACAACGGCCGTAACCTGGTGGCGGCTCTGCAGCTCGGCAGCCTCACGCACGTGCCATGCCTGGCCCACGTCTTTAATTTGGTGGTTCAGCGCTTTCTGAAAAGCTACCCACGCTTGTCAGACCTGCTCGTAAAGGTGCACCGGCTCTGCGCACATTTCCGCAAGTCCCACACTGACGCTGCCACCCTGCGCACCCTGCAACATCGGTTTAATCTGCCAGTGCACCGACTGCTGTGCGACGTGCCCACACGGTGGAACTCTACGCTCCACATGTTGGCTAGGCTCTATGAGCAGCGTAGAGCTATAGTGGAATACCAACTCCAACATCGGCGGCGCAGTGGGAGTCAGCCTCCTCAATTCTTTTCAGAAGAGTGGGCCTGGTTGGCAGACATCTGCCAGGTCCTTCGAAACTTTGAGCAGTCTACCCAGGTGGTGAGCGGCGATGCTGCAATCATTAGCGTCACCATTCCTCTGCTATGCATCTTGAGAAGTTCCCTGCAAACCATAAAGGCAGCCGCTTTGCGCTCGGAAACCGAGCCGGGGGAAGACAGTATGTCGCTGGATAGTCAGAGCACCCTCCTGTCTATATCTCAGCGCGTTCAGGAGGAGGAGGAGGAGCATGAGGAGGATGAGGAGGAGGGGGAAGAGACAGCTTGGCCCACTGCTGACGGTACCCATGCTGCTTGCCTGTCATCATTTCAGCGTGTATGGCCTGAGGAGGAGGAGGAGGAGGAGGATCCTGAAAGTGATCTTCCTAGTGCGGACAGCCATGTGTTGCGTACAGGTACCCTGGCACACATGGCTGACTTCATGTTAGGATGCCTTTCTCGTGACCCTCGCATTCAACGCATTCTGGCCACTACGGATTACTGGGTGTACACACTGCTCGACCCACGCTATAAGGAGATCCTTCCCACTCTCATTCCCGAAGAGGAAAGGGGTTCGAGAGTGTTGCTATACCACAGGACCCTGGCGGACAAGCTGATGGTAAAATTCCCATCCGACAGCGGTAGTGGCAGAAGGCGCAGTTCCGAGGGCCAGGTAGCAGGGGAGGTGCGTAGATCGAGCAGCATGTACAGCCCAGGCAGTGCAACAGTCTTTAAGGGCCTGGCCAGCTTTATGGCTCCCCAGCAAGACTGTGTCACCGCTCCCCAGTCAAGGCTAAGTCGGCGGGAGCACTGTAAAAGGATGGTGAGGGAGTACGTAGCCGATCGCACGACCGTCCTCGGTGACGCCTCTGCCCCCTACAACTACTGGGTGTCAACTGGACACGTGGCCTGAACTAGCGCTGTATGCCCTGGAGGTGCTTGCTTGTCCTGCGGCTAGCGTCTTGTCGGAAAGGGTGTTTAGTGCGGCTGGGGGAATCATCACAGATAAGCGTACCCGCCTGTCAACCGACAGTGCCGACAGGCTAACACTCATCAAGATGAACAAAGACTGGATTTCCCCAGACTTCTCTTCTCCACCAGCGGACAGCAGCGATACGTAAGCAATACGTAGGCTGCACCCGCGGATGGAAGCTACGTTCTCTCTCACCATCCAAAACGGGGACATTTCTGCTTCATCAATCTGTGTCTAATATTCCTCCTCCTCCTCCTGCTCCTCCTCCTGAAACCTCACGTAATCACGCTGAACGGGCAATTTTTCTTAGGGCCACAAGGCTCACTCATAATTTTTCTAAACAATTTTTATATGTTTCAATGCTCTTAAAAGCGTTGAAACTTTAACTTGAACCAATTTTTAGTTAAACTGGGCTGCCTCCAGGCCTAGTTACCACTTAAGCCACATTAACCAAAGCGATTAATGGGTTTCACCTGCCCTCTTGGTTGGCCATGGCCAATTTTTTTGATGTACATTAGTACTGTTGATACAGCAATTTTTGTGGGCCCTCGCCTACAGTGTAATCAAATGAATTTTTAGCCCACCTGCATTACAGCTGACGTTACATCCGCTGTGTTGGGCAATGCAATGTGATATTTCTGTGTACCGCCGGTGGCTTCCTGGCACCCACCCATGCTGTGGGTCCACAGGGAATTATAAATGCATCTGATTCCACTTGTAAAGAACCCCAGTCTGACTGGGGCATGCAGTGTGGGCCGAAGCCCACCTGCATTAAGCACGACATTACTACCTCAGCTGTGTTGGGCAATGCAATGGGATATTTCTATGTACCGCCGGTGGCTTCCTGGCACCCACCCATGCTGTGGGTCCACAGGGAATTATAAATGCATCTGATTCCACTTGTAAAGAACCCCAGTCTGACTGGGGCATGCAGTGTGGGCCGAAGCCCACCTGCATTAAGCACGACATTACTACCTCAGCTGTGTTGGGCAATGCAATGGGATATTTTTGTGTACCGCCGGTGGGTTCCAGGGAGCCACCCATGCTGTGGGTCCACAGGGAATTATAAATGCATCTGATTCCACTTGTAAAGAACCCCAGTCTGACTGGGGCATGCAGTGTGGGCCGAAGCCCACCTGCATTAAGCACGACATTACTACCTCAGCTGTGTTGGGCAATGCAATGGGATATTTTTGTGTACCGCCGGTGGGTTCCAGGGAGCCACCCATGCTGTAGGTGCACACGGAGTTTAACCTACATGTGTCCACTTGTAAAGAACCCCAGTCTGACTGGGGCATGCAGTGTGGGCCGAAGCCCACCTGCATTAAGCACGACATTACTACCTCAGCTGTGTTGGGCAATGCAATAGGATATTTCTATGTACCGCCGGTGGCTTCCTGGCACCCACCCATGCTGTGGGTCGACAGGGACTTCACAATAGGGAGTTGTACCTGCCTGTGTCTATGAATTAAAAAGCCCGGTCTGACTGGGGCATGCAGAGACACCTTGACAGAATGAATAGTGTGTGGCACATAGGTTCCCCATTGCTATGCCCACATGTGCAGCTCCTGATGGCGGTGGCACAGGATTCTATTTCTCATTGCTTCTGTACAGCATTGTGGACTATCGCCCCGCCCCTTTTAAAGAGGGTCGCTGCCTAGCCGTGCCAACCCTCTGCAGTGTGTGCCTGCGGTTCCTCGTCATGGCAGACGCACTTCTAAATAGACATGAGGGTGGTGTGGCATGAGGGCAGCTGAAGGCTGCGCAGGGACACTTTGGTGTGCGCTGTGGGGGGGAGGGGGGGCGGTTGGGCAGCATGTTACCCAGGAGAAGTGGCAGCGGAGTGTCATGCAGGCAGTGATTGTGCTTTGTTGGAGGTAGTGTGGTGCTTAGCAAAGGTATGCCATGCTAATGAGGGCTTTTCAGAAGTAAAAGTTTTTGGGAGGGGGGGGGGGCCCACTGTTGCCACTATTGTGGCTTAATAGTGGGACCTGGGAACTTGAGATGCAGCCCAACATGTAGCCCCTCGCCTGCCCTATCCGTTGCTGTGTCGTTCCCATCACTTTCTTGAATTGCCCAGATTTTCACACAAGGAAACCTTAGCGAGCATCGGCGAAATACAAAAATGCTCGGGTCGCCCATTGACTTCAATGGGGTTCGTTACTCGAAACGAACCCTCGAGCATCGCGAAAAGTTCGTCCCGAGTAACGAGCACCCGAGCATTTTGGTGCTCGCTCATCTCTAGTTATATTTAAGCCTTAATTGCATATAAAATGTTATACCAAATGATCTAATACAGTATATTGTATGAAGCTACTTATATAGTTTTATCATCTAATCTAAATCAGTAATTGGTAATTCTCATAAATGATATATAAGTTTAGCACCAGAAACAGATTTTTAGCTCACTTCCATAACGGTACATCTGTGATCTATGACTACAATTTATCTACAGTAACTACAGGGAGTCTGAGGTAGTCTGAGACATACCTCCAGTCTTATCATTTGCTCAAGAAGACACACCCCCATCTCATCATTGGTTCAGACTATTGTTCTCTCCTTGCCCTGCAGCTCTGCCTCCTCTGATGGGCTGCAGTATACAAACACAAGTCTACCACAGGCTTATCAGGAAGTCCGTGCATAGAGAGATAAATATCAGCGCAGCAAATGTCAGAATAAGAGCAGAGGTTAGCTAAATTAAATTGCCCCAACTGAGAGGCCTCTGGAGGGCATCCTGCTGCTCCAAATGAGATAAAATTTGGACAATGGCCACTTCAGACGATGCACTCACCATTTATGAAAATATAAATATAGTTAAAAAAAGTCGCCGATAGGTGGCACCATAGCTATGCAAATCACACTACAAATGTTCAATAAGTCCCTTTTGGTTTTCAATACTGTTCTCAAAACCACGTTGTTTTCCCAACAGCTCATACTTCTTAAAGCACCACGAAATTTTGTCCAGCTCGGGACCAAACACACAACAAAGTGTCTCCAGACCATGACTTTAGCCAAAACTCTCTTTTTGTTACTTAAGACAGCATTCTTGGCCCAAACTGTATGGCCTCAGCCGAGGCATCTGCTAAAAAGCCCATGGCCATTTTGAGCAACTGCAGGCATTCAATTATATCCTCTCTGGGAGGTTTTTGCCTCAGTTGGGTATCTAATTGAGTGAACCATATATACATGGACTGTGTGATTGAGGTGGCAGCGATGCTTGTCTCAAGGATACTGGTTGTGATTTCACAGAATTTTCTTCACCACTTTT
This sequence comes from Eleutherodactylus coqui, assembly GCF_035609145.1. Classification (NCBI taxonomy): domain Eukaryota; kingdom Metazoa; phylum Chordata; class Amphibia; order Anura; family Eleutherodactylidae; genus Eleutherodactylus; species Eleutherodactylus coqui. The sequence continues at coordinate 237,510,592 of NC_089837.1, read as the reverse complement.
GCCACTTGCACATTTGCACACTTCACCCTACTCATCCATAATTAACTGTTTTAGCATGTCATGAACATGGAAGACTATCCTATGGCAGGATCTTAAGTCCCCGAATATGTATGGACCTGGGTTGTTCTACTTCCTCAACCCTCATAGTGTCTCTTATGGCTTTTACATTTTCTGTCTTCCTGACCATATAGAGGTCAGAGGGCAACCTCCAGGTATGCTATCATGACTAGACAGTATGAAAATAGTTGCTGGTTCAAGGCTAGTTCTGTTTGTGTTCCTCCGTGCTTTGAAAGTGCTGCCGAATAAGTTGGCTCTATACAAATAAAGATTATTATCATTATTCTCTCAATTCTGCCAGAAATAAGGTACGCTGGGAATGTTGATGGCTCTGGCTGCACATGAACAAAGGATATAGAATACTAAAATACAAAATCTTTATCCAAGATATGCAGTTGGGGCACAGTTGGAAGGCTCCCATACGCTTTTTATAGTTGGCCGATCCTTTTAACATCGGGATTGTGGGACCAATTTTTATCTAATACCGGTATGTATGGCTAGGTTAAGTCTATTGCAGACATAGGAACTGCATGATCTGCTGTTTTGGTATAGGCTGTTCAAAATAAGGCCTGATGCACACTGCAGACCTATGTGCAGGAGGCTATACAGGGTCTCGGCTGCTCCAAATGGCACTGTTTACAGGGTAAGGCCGCCTGTAGACGGGCGGGTCGTATCTGTCGGCGAGGATTCTCGCCGCTGGACCCGACCCGAGCGCCTGCAGGGACCAGCGCGTACTCACCCGCGGCTCTGGCTGTTTAATGTGCCGGCTTGCCGGGCAGCCGGCGCATGCGCAGACCGGAGCCGGCGGCAGTTTGTTTGCCGCGGTTTGTTTGCCACGCGAGATTTCACGCGGCCAAACCGCGGCCGTCTGTATAGGATTGCGTTTGTTAACGTAATCCTATGCAGGCTTCAGCGGCGGAAATCCCGCAGGAAATCCCACCGCGGAATTTCCGCTCGTGTGCAGGCGCCCTAAGTCTCCTCTCGAGACAGTGTACATTCATTGGAAAACAAAAACCAAGCACCTAAAAGGAGTTGTTGTTTTGCTGATATACTTGGCATCTCAGGCAGATATGAAAAGATTACAGTTGTGACGTAATTAGACAAACGGTTTTGTAATCTGACACCCTCAAATTGGTTCCCCCTTGGCCTATGAAAAGGCTCTCAGAGCCTACTTGTATGTAGTGATCTCTTTTTCTGCTTGTGTAGAGCTTGTTGACCACTAGACGCCTCTACGACGCAGAGAAGAGATTTTGCCCAGTTGTACAAATTCTAGTTTCTGCGGATAATGTTTTACTACCCAGACATACATTCTGGTCACTTACTTCACTTTTCCATCTGTCCACCGTAGAAAATATGTACCAGGAAGGCCACATGTGACTTTGAGCCCACTTGTTGCCCATCACTAACAGCTTAATATGGGGGGAGGTGCTCAGGTTATATTCTATAGTTTACTTTCATAGAAGCATCGGTACATTCCATGGTTGAGCATTCTACTTGGTTCAGTATTTTTCTTAATAACTTGCAGCAGGTCACATGTATACCCTTCCTGTATATATAATTAATTTATACTTTATTTAAACCCCAGAATTTCTATTCCCAGATCATAGAACTGCTGCTATGAAAACCAGCTTTTCTTCGCATAATATACTGTATAATGTAAAGTTGTAAAAAACTTCACCCTGACTTCATGAAATCTCAGCAGTGTTAGGCCGGCTGCACATGATTGGGTCAGATTCCTCATGCGGGAGCCCACAGCAGAATCCAACCCTGTGCCCAGCTGGCATCCGCTCGTACCTGCCTTTTCTGTATCTTCTCTATACTGTGGATGGTCCGCACGGCGAGCTGTCGGACATGTGCAATGCAGATTTTTTCTCTTAAACCCCTGCTTTTCCCGAGTCATCATTCACACGACCGTATATCGGCTCGGTTTTCACGCTCAGCCGATATACGGCGTCTCTCTCTGCAGGGGGAGGAGGCTGGAAGAGCCGGGAGCAGTGCTCTGAGCTCCCGCCCCCTCTCTGCCTCCTCTCCACCCCACTGCACTATTTTCAATGAGGAAAGGCGGATGGGGGCAGAGCTAATGCTCAAAACTTAGCCCCGCCCCGCCTTCTCTCATTGCAAATAGTGCAGGGGGGTGGAGAGGAGGCAGAGAGGGGGCGGGAGCTCAGAGCACTGCTCCCGACTCTTCCAGCCTCCTCCCCTGCAGAGAGAGACGCCGTATATCGGCTGAGCGTGAAAACCGAGCCGATATACGGTTGTGTGAATGCACCCTAAGGCTGTATTCAGATGGGACAGCTGAGGTGCAGTTAAACTGCATCAAAAACCGCACATGGTTTTGCCATACTTTTCAATGTGGAAAAAATTGCAACTGCATCAAAAACCTCATAAAATTGTGGTAAAACTGTGCATGTTTTTTGTTTATGCAGTTTAAATCACAGCCCGACCACCCTGGCTGAATACACTAACATCACGATGCTGCAGTAATATATTCCCTGCATGCGCACACCAGGTAGTTACAGCCATAGTCAGCCATTATAGATACTATGGAGATCTGACTTTGGACAACCAGTCAGACTGTTCTCTGTGTAAGAGCACCTGGTGCAGGAGCTGCCAGTGCATTTTAGAATTGACTGAATAACATATGAACAGATGGCCAGAACACATAAGTATTATATTTCATCAGGTAGTGATAAAATATGCCCTTCCAATTTTCTATGTGAAAGATGGCTGTGTGTTCAGCCAGGAATGAGCCATTATTATTAGCAAATGAGGAATTTAATTAGCAACTCACCAACCAGGCATTGTCTTTTCTAAAGCTACGTAGAATGTTCAATTTGTGTATGGGTGCATTCTGCCATCTAGTGGAAAAAAAGGTTATTGCTCTCGGTAAGAGAAACAAAACAATCTTGTAGATATGATACGTTGTTAATGGTAACAAAAAAAAATTGTTAACAGCGCATGCTTTTGAGACTGCTTTGGTTTCCTCATAAGGCATGTTATAACAAATTATTTAAGGTAACACATGTATAGCACACATGTATTTTGCTCAGATTCCACGTGGATGGCTTCCTTTAAAGTCAATGGAAGCTGTCCTATCTGTGGCCTTTAAGCAATGACGCCTAGCAATGATGCAGGGAAAGCAGAGATTTAAAAAAAAAAAAAATCTGTACTGCGCATGTCCGACAGCTCGCCTTGTGGACCATCCACTGTACAGAGAAGGTTTCAGAAAGTACAAGCGTATGCCAGCTGGGTACAGATTCAGATTCCGCTTCAGGATTCTGTATACAGAATCTGACCCGCCCATGTGCAGCCAGTCTTAGCTTGGAGAGTAAACATAAGAGTGTGAGAGTTTTATGGTCTCTAAATTGATACTAGTTCAAAGTCCTGGTAACCCCATTATCTCTGGACCAGGTCTCTTAGATATTATAACCTGCCATAAAATCTTTGGAAAGATTTAATCCAAGGTTCAAAGCACTGAACATTCTTATAACTTTGTATTCCCATACCCTCCTGTGTTTTGGGATTTTGAGTTGCCTTTTAAAATAACAACCCTCATACGTTCTACATTGTGTCCTTGGCCACAGGTAAGTGAGTCTTACTTTCCTTAATTGTGTGGCGGTGAGACTTCATCCTCGCTTTAAGTTTTGGTCCTGTTTCCCCAACATAGACCCCCCCCTCCCAATAGACCATTTACTACACAACATCGGAAGTGGAACATGTGAATGTCCCCGGGATCTTATAGTCCTACTGTGTGTTCGGGATCCGTATCCTGTCCGCAGTCAGTATATGTGAGCAGGTCTTACAGCTCCTTACATTTCAGGGATAAGTTCCTTTTTGTGTGTCAGAGGGCAATGCACTCCTGATTATAACATTCCTCAAATTTGGAGGTCACCTGTAACACAGAAGCAGAGGATCCGGGAATATGGTTTTCAGACGGTCATCCTTGTGCAGGGTATAATGGAGTTCCTTTGCAGTCTTCCTTAGTACCTCTAGCTGTGAATTGTTCGTCACTACTAGAGGTACACAACCGTTTCCTGCCTTCTCCTTGTATTGGAGTAGTTGATTTCTTGGTATCCTGCTGGTTCTGGTGGTTTGGTTATCAATTGAGGTGGGATGGTAGCCCTGATTTAAAAATGTCCTTTTAAGATGGCATAAATGTTAATCCCTATACGTTGAGCTAGAGCAGATCCAACTACAGGTAAAGATTTGGAAGAACAGTGGGAAGCTGTGGCCAAGGCGTGTTCAGTGGTCTCTGTGGGTTATAGCAATGTCAGACGGAGTGATTTATATAATTCACAGACTTTCCAGTTCCCCTCATCAGGAATATAAACTACCTCGGACCCAGTCTTCACTGAGGGGTTGGAGGGTAAGGTAAAGTCCCCTGGTGCAAACACTGAGTCATGACCTACTCCTAGGGTGACGTCTTCTTGGCAGACTGTTTTTGCGGGGTGGTTTGCCATTGCCTTCTCCAGGTTAGAAGGTTAATCCACTACCTTGACTTCTTATGCGCTCGTCCTTAGGATTTGGGTTTGTGCAGCACCTGTTGGATTCACTGTTGTCTGTTGCTAGGGACTTCAAGATACCGTAGATGTTACGATCGTGTGGGCAACCTAAGCATGGGAGCCTACACGATCGTACCCAAAATGAGATAGAATGTATGGGAAGAGATGGACACACACAGATAGCACCAGGGTCACACAGGTTTCAGGCAACTGACTCTGTTCTACGCAGGAGGGATGACAGTGGCCCTACCTAAGCAGGGAACATTGCCCCAATAAGGGAAGCCCAGGGGTCTTCAGATCTGGGCCCTAGCTGATCCTAGGGCCACGCCACAGAACAAGAGACATACACATGCTACATGACAGACAGAACCACAGCATACAGCAGCCACAATGAAACCACTAGAAACAGATAAGCTGAATGTAAATACCAGGTATTGGTTGACATTTTGTACAAAACATGGAAGCTAGCGGGCCACTTCAGGGCTCCTGGTTATACCGCTAGTCCCTACACTAACCAGGAGTCCAGCATAATCGGACAGAGTTCACACAGAAAGCTGCAACAGGACAGGACACAGATAGCAGGTCATACAGCAAACTGACACGAAACTGACAGAATTTAAACATACAAACGGACATGAACTAGCAAGACAGAGATTACTCAGCAAAGCTTGCAACAGGACAGAACACCTGACACACAGCCAGCTGCATCAGGAACAGGACAGAGTACAGGGCACACAGCCAGACAGACTCCACTCAGATCACATGCACATAGATGAAACTCACAGCAAGTCTATGTGTCCTCATACCAGGGGAACAGACAGTGAACTACACAAGCTCACATAGGGAACCGTGTCAAGTTACACCAACTGACACCCAGAATAAGACATAAGACCTTTGGAGGCTGCACCTGTAAAGGGGGAAGGTCAAGGGGGCTGCATGTACTGCAGACTAGGACTACAGGTGTCCAAACAATCTTTAGGGAAGCAGAGAGACACAGACTTACTTGCAAACACAGATCAGAATGGGAACAAGCTACAGACCACAGAAGGAACATGACTGCTCACCTGGGGACCCAGCCAGACTGACCAGGAGCTGGGTTTATATGTGAGCACAGACCCAGAAGATTGGCTAGCAGGAAGTACCACACCCAGCCAGCTCAATTAACCCTTAACCACCTGACTGTGCTGCTAGGAGTACATAGTACAACAGATCCCAGCAGCACACCTAACAGTAGACTGCTGATAAAACAGTCTGTCTAGCCACTTATTTCCTTTATTGGGTTTGGAATTAGATTCTGTCACAGAGGTCAGTCACCTCCCACTGTCTTTGGTCCAGGCTGCACTTTGCATAGGGAATGTCAATCTGCATGATTTGCAGCCCCTCTTAGAAAAGTTTAACTTTGCTTGCAGGGTTATCTCTCTTGAGTAATGACTGGAGCTAGCCTTCCATGGTATTTCATTTGGGTGACAAAAGAGATGAAGGATGATCTGCATTTATGGCTATTTTTCAATGGTTCAGTAATTTTTCAGACAAGCCAGGTGGATGCAAAAGAACTAAGGCTCCAGGCAGTTTCTGCTTCATCTGCGGACTTCAGGGCCATACTTGGGACACAGTAGTGTGCAGAATTATGGCTGCTTGATTTGCAGGATACTGTGCTGTTGCATAGCCTGACTTTTTTTGGAGCTCTTTCCAATATTGGTGGAAATGCATGTTTATGAGGATGAATTCTGAAACTGGAAGGTGTTAACTATATGTCATCCCCATCCCCTCTGGTTTTGGCCCTGTTATATTAGTGCTGCATTGCCTCCAACTTAATCTGTCACTTAGGGTGGCTTATATTCCGGTTACTCAAGAGGTGCAAAATATGGTGGCTAAGACTCTCTCCTCTGAACAATGGGTCTAATTCCAAGAGGACATTTCCCTGGGCTGTATGGAAATTAGTTAAGGTATAATTGAAGGATTAATGCAAGCATCGCTGGCACCTAGTACATGGCGAGCTTATGAATCTGTTTAGGATGTTTGTGGATTTGTAAAAGGAGCTGAGAATAGCTAGAAAAGTCATTCTTGGGGATGAAGAGTTGGTCGAATACTACACAAAAAGGCTAGTCAACAGTGGGTTAACAGCTTCTGTAGTGGCTAAATGACTGTTGGCATTCTTTTAAAACTTCCCAGGAGAACTGATGTTGATAAAACCTTTAGAAACGCTATCTTTTCTCCTTAGGGAGAGCACCTAGACAGTGAGTGAGAAGACTCAAATGGCCATGTACGCTCCTCTGGGTAATATGCAATTAAGGGAGATGGAATAAAACCTCTACAGTGCCACCTATTGCACTTGCGCTTATAAACACAGCTTTACAGTTTGTGATACCTGTTCTGTGTGGATTCTTGGCCACTCACACATCTACTGGACAACTAGGCTTCCTGAGGGCCCAGGTACCACTCCGGTGTTATGATGAACTATAATGTTTTCTTGTGACTATACAGATTTGAAGTAGGAGTATTGTTATTTTATCCTTTCTGTGCGTTATGTGGTTACTTGTTTAGATTATCGTATGGTCGAGCATATGGCTGTCAAATTTTATGGTGAGGTAGTTTTTGCATCAATATTTTGGTGAGTCCAGTGGTTCTCCCTCTAATAGCATTTTTGATTCCTACAATGTATTCATGAAAAAGAAGCAAGTTTGCAATTAGTCTACATGAATAAAATTGTATCATTTTGTGTCTACAGCTTCTATCCAGACCTACAGGGGGTTGACAAAAATATGGGAACATCAAAGCTGTAGTCTGCTTCTTTTTTATCACAACCCTACGCAAAGAAAAAAAGGCACACAGCACATGTCAGAACTCGAAACTGGGACCTCCTGTGATCCAGTTGATGTCTCTTCCCAGTGGACAAGTTTCCCTGCTGAACCTAGCCTTGTTCCATGCTCCTGTTAATCCAGTTTCTGTCTCCCTATCCTGGCCCCACGCTGCTTCTAACCAGACTCGTTATAAAAGCCTGACCTTGCTACTGCACCAGCGCGTGATTATTGTGCTCTACAACCGTGATCTAGCTCCTATCCTCCTTCTCCACTACCAGTGACCTGAGACTTCCCAATAACCACTGCTGGCTTTCCTCCCGACAATGCTACCATCCTCCTCCAATAATAAAAACTATGAGTATGAGCTGAGCAGCAATGAAGTGCAAACGATGTTTCACCTAATGGAAAGGAAATTTAATTTGCTCCACATAAAACAAGCAGCGTTTCGGCCACCTTAGTAGACTTAGTATCCTCCTCCATCTGTACCGCGATCTGAGACTTCCTAGTAACAACTCCTGGCTATCTTGTTTACTCTGTAGTCACCTGCATGGTTACTACACCTGTGGCTCTTATCCAGTTCTGGAAGATACTACATGTCTGTGACGTCAGAATACTGGGCAGTGCATACCACAGGCCATATGCAATCATTGCCAGCTCTCTGCCTGCAGAGCATAGGGGCTGCACTGAGTACAACGCTGCGAGACTCATACGCCCGTGTGATTGAGCCCTTACTGTATACGGCCATAATCTTGAATACTGTACTTCGTGATACAGCAAAAACATCTGCTAATTTTGTTACAAAGGCGCCCACCATTTGAACTCCAACAATTTGACTGCGTTGGAATTCCGTCAGCTCTGCTATGATTCTCTCAGATCTGCGCAGCACGCTGACTCAAAGACAAATGAGGCTTACCACATGTTAGCGCTGTTATACAGATCATTGCATCATGCAACAAATACAACACCATCTTCTAACTCCACTGTACTACACAGGTATGGATGCCGAACCATTAGGAAGGATCCGCATGAGATTTTAATCATTAGCACTGAGCTGTCCTTTTTGATATAGTTAAAAGTTACTGATAGTATTATGAAATATAATTTAGAATTAGAGATGAGCGAACGTACTCGGATAAGCACTACTCGTCCGAGTAATGTGCCTTATCCGAGTACCGCTGTACTCGTCTTGAAAGATTCAGGTGCCGCTGCGGCTGACAGGTGAGTCGCAGCGGGGAGCGGGGCAGAGCGGGCGGGAGAGAAGGAGAGAAAGATCTCCCCTCCGTTCCTCCCGGCTCTCCCCTGCAGCTCCCCGCTCCGCAGCGCGTCCCGAATCTTTCAAGACGAGTACAGCGGTACTCGGATAAAGCACATTACTCGGACGAGTAGTGCTTATCCGAGTACGTTCGCTCATCTCTATTTAGAATCCAATGTATCTTAAGGCTGCTCTCATACAGCCTGCTTTTTACCGTGCTTACAATGTTCCCATTTATTCCAATGGGGCTTTGCAGACTAGCTCAAATGCAGTTTTCTAGCGCTGTCTGCCCTATTTTCGGGCATTTTAGTGCTTGTTAGTGCACCTCAGGACCCATCACAACAATGGGGTGCATTAAAAAACCATGTCAAATGCTGTAACATGAGTTAGAAAATGCAGTGTGAAATCGAAGTAAAATGCCGCGGTTTTGGACGCTGCGTTTTGTGAGCACGTATGTGAGAGCTACCTAAGGCCGCCTGCAGACAGGCGGAAATTCCGCGGCGGGATTCCTCACCCCCAGGCACTGCTTTTGTACGCAGTTTGTTCATGATTTGAAGAGGACAGCAAAAATAAGAAGGGGGGGAATATATTTCAAAGAGGATGCTGGGCACCTGGGACATTTTGCCGGCTTTCCATCTTTTTCCAGGAGTCTCCCAAACATTCCAGAAGAGGGCAAGCATGCACTATTACTAACATTCAATTATAGACAGGCCCACTAATATCTCTATGAGGGAGCCTCCAGTCTACTGCACAGAAGCAGGACTTAATTTCATCTGCACTTTGATGGATGCTAAGAAAAGTGCCAATGGAAAGGAGAGTGTTTTGAAAGTTTTTGCTGACATTCATTGGTATTTTGCACAGGGCTGTCAAGTAGAATATTCCTGTCCGTTTAGGCTGCCTGTCCACGGGCGTAGCGATATCCCACGGCGGATCTCCGCCGTTGGGGAGCAGGAGACAGCTGACTGTTCCCCGCACTATCTGACAGATAGGCTCACCGTGGAGAATCGCTTGTGGACAGGTGGGCTGTGCTTTCCATAGCAACGCTATGGAAGGCGTTCACTGCGTTCCCCGCGGCGATAAACGCAATGAAAATTCGCCCGTGGACAGGCAGCCTTACTCAAACCTACAGTTGAAAACTGAATTGCCACTCAGCTCAGGGGAAGCAACAAGGAGGTAAATTGACATTGGGCTAAGAACTTTTTGAAGAAAACAGAATATTTTTTTTGCAAATAATTCTTATTCTGGATACCCACGTTTCCCACTTCGGCTAATTAACAGCATACAGACACATTTGCACTAGTATGCCTGTCCGCTGGAATGCATGCATGTTTGTGTTTCAGTTTGCTGCAGCAGCAGGTACTGATGTCTCACCATGTGTTGGCTCATGTTTTGCTGACAAAGTGAGTGTAAGTAAATATTCCAAGTTCTAGTGTAACTTTCCAGTGAACAATCCAGACAGGCTATTCATTACAGAAAGTGAAATGGCCAGATGGCTGTGAGATTCAAATGAACAAGAACCTAAATGTGTAATTTTATGTTGCACCACTAGCATTAACGTAAGGAGTAGTGGTTTATCTAAGCTATCTAATATATCATTTTAAAATTGGGCTTATACCCAGGATTCTTAAATGATTGGTATTTGAAAAAAAAATGTTCAGCTTTGAAAAATGTATCAAATTTTTAAAAAAATTCTTCATCGCAAACACAGAAAAGTAATAAACAAAAAACTCTTTGTAGCTAGGCTTCACCCCTGATCCACAAAAACCCTTTCCAGTCAAACAAATTACTTTTGCTTGTGGAGACAGGATATATTTTAAATTCTCATATAGGGCCTAAGGCACATATTTGGTGCCATTTTCTATTTAGTCCTGTTTACCTGCATCAGTCATGATGAGCACTTGTCTACACACCAAACCAGTTACTATGAAATCAAAGTTTTCCGGAATGTTAACATGTAGTGCCCAGCTCATCCATTATAATACCAAGTGAAGAATCAACCCGGATTTCATCCTTGGCAAATTCTGAAATTGTGGAAGCGTGTGCGCGTCTCTGCTCCATTCACTTCAGTAGGATTGCTGGATAAAGTGACCAGATTTTCCCAGAGTCAAAGCGGGCCAAAGGGGTGGGGCTAATGATTTTACCTCCATCGTTATGAAAAGTACAGAGTAGTTTCAAAAAAGACAAAGAGCAAATTCCGTAGCATTTCTGCATCCAAAAAACATTCAAAATCTGCACCATTGGAAATCAACTGCGTATCTGCAGCCGATTTCATACTATATGGTGCTCCCCTTCACCTCCTCTGTAGGCTTCCCGCTGTCAGCGCTCCCTGGCTTCCGATTCCCAGTGGCCGGTAGTGGCCTTATCTGACTAGCATCACCTGACCAGCGGCGTTGTACCAGACTAGGCCGCTGGGAACTGGAAGCTGGGGAGCGCTGATATTGGGAAGTCTTCAGAGGAGGTGAGGTGGAGCACCACATAGTATGAAATCGGCTGCAGATACATGGTTGATTTCCAGTCTAAATCCGCAGTAATGGTGCAAAATTTGACAGTTTTTTGGATGCAAAAATGCTGCGGTCCTTTCACTGCATTTCTGCCATGTGTATGCATACCCCGAGGTATGCTGCCACAAGCAGAGTGGCCTCAGTAGTAATAGTAACCCCATATTAGCCCCAGTAGTAATAGTGCCCCCCACGGTGGCCTAAGTAGTAATAGTGTCCCCTATATCACCCACAGTAGTAAAAGTGACTCCCACAGTGGCCTCAGTAGTAATAGTGACATCCACAGTAACCCCAGTAGTAATGGTGTCCCTTATATTGGCCCCAGTAGTAATAGTGACCCCCATAGTGCCCCAGTAGTAAAAGTGACCCCCAGAGTAGCTTCAGTAGTAATAATGACACCTATATTAGCCCCAGTAGTAACAGTGACCCCAGTAGTAATAGTGACCCATATATTGGCCTAAGTAGTAATAGCAAGCCCCACAGTGGCCTCAGTAGTAATATTATTACTGGGGCTGATATAGGGGACATTATTACTAATAGTGTTCCCTATATCGACCCTAATAGTAACAGTGACCCCCACAGTAGCCCTAGTAGTAATGGTGACCTCCCTGAATACCATATACTCACCCTTCTTCTGGTCTTCAGAGCATCGCTGCTCCTCTTCTTGGTGCTGCTGTAGGACACACGCACTGATGGCAGTTTTTGTGTGTGTGGACTTCTCACATCTCCTCCTTTAGAACCAATGAAACAGGTCAGGGGAGGAAGATTCCAGGTGCACACACTGCCATCAGTGTGTGCGTCGTGCTGCAGCAGTAGTAAGTAATTACCAGCCGGAGAGTTGCGGCACCCCGGCTGGTAATCACTTTTATTGTGACCTTGCATCCTGACAGCGGGACACAAGTCCCAACAGCAGGACAAATGGCTGTCCCATTTGGGGCCTTGGGGAAAGCAGGACACAGGGTTCTAAAGCGGTTCTAAAACTTGCTGAGCTGCTAATACCTTTTTAACTACCCTATAGCATTATTAATAATCTTTATTTCTATACAGCGGCAACATATTCCAAAATACTTTACAAATCAGAGGATACTTGTATGGACATAATCAAACATTAAATATAGTATTAAATTAAACAATATGAGTGAAAGCATCACAATGTAAGAGAAAACCGAAGTGACACAAGAAGTAAGGCCTAATGCCCATGGCCGTGACGGACTCCGCCAGTGGAATACCGCAGAGTCCATCGCGGCGCTTCCCCCAAAGATCCCTTGCTCACCTCCCGGATCCACTGTGCGAGTCGTGCATGCGCAGTACAGCACATGCGTGTCGGCAGTGTCATGTGACGCGGGCGGTGGTTGGCGGGAAAGCGTATTCACGCTATACTTCCGCTGTGCTACAGCGGAAGTATAGCATGACGGCCATCTTTCATTGACTACAATGGAAGCTGGCCGCGCGTACTCCATATAGCAAATAGCACACGGTGGAATTCCGCAGCGTGAACATTGAGCTGTTAGGTTCAATAAAACCTAATAGATGCCGTGCAATGCCGCAGATTTCCACCGCAATTCACACAGCATAAATCTGGCCATGGGCATTAGCCCTAAAGGTGCTTGTTCCGTACATTGGAGCAGCCATATTTTACTAAATAGAGTGTCATACATAAAGCCACATGACCTGGTCACCAAACAGTATCTGTGTATGTACAGATATGAAGTGCATTAACCCCTTAGTGACCAAGCCTGTTTGCGCCTTAATGACCAGACCAAATTTTAGAAATCTGACATGTCACTTTAACATGAAATAACTCCATAAAGGTTTTGCATATCCAAGTAATTCTGAAGTTGTTTTTTCACCACATATTGTACTTCATTTAGATGGTAAAAATAAACTGATATAATTTATGTATATTTATTAAAAGTGCCAAAATTGTGAAACTTTTGAAGAAAACTAATATTTTTCACATTTTGAACTGCAATATGTCAAATATGTGTAAACATACAACAATACAATTTTTGATGAGATACATATTTCCATCTGTTTAGTTTATTCTGGAAACACATTTCATAAACCTTAGGTTTTAGTAACCATTCAGGAGACGTATGAATTTACCATTAATTTTTAAAGTTTTGAGGGACATTTTGTTTTTCTACACCAAGCCAAGATTTCAAAGGCTCATTGATGTCAGAATGATAGGTTTCCCCACAAATGACCCAATTTAAGAAAATACACCCCTTAATGTATTTCCTGGAGGGTGTCACTGAGTATTTTAACTCCTGAGAAAAACTGTGAGGTCATTGCAATTTAGAGAAGAAATAAAATTTTATGTATTTTCAAATATGTAATTTTAAAGAACCCAAAATGGATCCCCCTGTTTGTCCTGTGTTCAGAAACATACCCACTGTGACACTAATATTATGTCTGTATGCACAACAAGGCTTAAAACGAAAGGCAGTGGCTTTCAGAGCATAAATTTTGCTTGAAGCTGCCAAAACAATACAGTACCCCACAAATTACCCATTTTTGAAAACTAGACCCCTTGATGAATTAATCTAGAGGTGTACTGCATATTTTGACCCCACCAGTTGCGAATGAATCTAAGCAGAGCAAAAGGGAAAAAAATTAAGATTTTAATTTTTTAGTAATTGTGTAATTTCAAAAATAGGTTTTTTTGTACAGAGCACATGTGAATAAAGACTTGCACCCCAAAATAGATACCCCTGTTTGTCCTGTGCTCAAAAACATACCCATTGTTACTCTAATCTCATGTCTGTATGCACAATGGAGCCAAAAACAAAAGGAGCAGCTGGTGACTTACAGAACAGAAATTTAGCTTGAAGCTGATTTATGCCCCATACCATACTTGTAGAGCCCTTGAGCTGCCAAAACAATATAAACCCCCACAAATGACTCCATTTTGAAAACGAGACCAGTAAAACGTATTCATATAGGGGTGTACTGCGTATTGTGACCCCACAGTTTTTGAATGAATCTAAATAAAGCAGAAGAAAAAAAAAATACGATTTTTTCGTAATTGTGTAACTTTAAAAACTGTTTTTTGTACACCACACATATAAAAGGAAGACTTGCACCCCAAAATGCATACCCCTGTTTGTCCCGTGTTCAAAAACATACTCATTGTAGCATCAATCTGCTTACTGGACACATGGCTAGACCTGTAATGGAGGGAACACCCTTTGGCTTTCAGGGTACAACTAAATAAATTCCAGGCCCCATTGCTCACTTGTAGCGCCATTGCAGTGAGCCAGACTGAGATGGGAAAGGGGCGGCAGTGAAATGATGGTAGTCATGGTGGTGCCGCTGCTCCTCTCTGATGAACCAGTGTGGTACGTTAGATGTTGGTTTGGAGGGGAGGAACTCCAGGAGTCCGGTTTAAAATTTCAACCAGATGAACATTTTATTGAAGGGAGAATACTTCCCTAAGGGCACAGCATACAAATTCTTTTACGTGACTTTGAGATAATAATAATCTTTATTTGTATAGTGCCAAACATATTCTGCAGCTCTTACAAAGACAGAGGGATACAGATAGACAAAAGTACAAAAATATAAAAACAACGGTTACATAGTAATCAGTTGATGGAGACAGTAGGGGTGAGGGTCCTGCTCCAATGAGCTTACATACTACAAATAATGGGGTGATACAGAGGGTAAAGGGGCTGGAGATGTGCACGGTAAGGCGAGGTGGAGAGTGTTAGAAACATAAATTCACATTGTTAATCTACAAGATGACTATAAACATTGACTTGACTTTTACTTTGTACTGTTATTTGATGATATTTGAACGGTGACTTAGGTTACACTTTCTGTCCTGGTCTTTGTTTTCTGAGCTATTTAGCTTAGTTCCTGACCCTGACTCTTCTCCCTTCCAACTGCAGTAGCCCCAATACAACTTCTCGCTCTCTCCCCTTCTCAGACATTGAGATATTGAGATAATGTTAGTACTCAAACTTTGTCGTCTCCCTACTACACTGGCTCCTATGTCCTTAGCTCTTCACTCCTCTCCTTCTCTTCTCTCCTAGGCTCCAACCCCTTTCTACTCTTATACTATCACTCTAGCCAAGCCCCTGCATGAGAACTATTACCCAATCACAGTCACTGTTTCTTCTTGCTACCTGACCAACCACTCCCCTATGCTGTTGCTAAGTGACATGTAACCCTGTGGGTATAGGGAATCTGTTAGTGATACCTTACACAGCTGTGAATGTAAAACACAAACGTTAACATTTTTCAGACACAAAAATAAACATGATTTTGACCCTGACATACCACATAGGTGCTGTAGTACCTACAACATCAAGCTACCAAAATGATAGAACGCCCCCACAAGAGACCCCATTTTGAAATCTAGACCACTTAGTCCATTTTTCTAGTTGTGTGCTGAGCATTCTGACCGTACAATTTTTTGCAAAAATTATTATAAAGCAGGTGAAAAATAAATTGCATTAAAATCTTTTCACAAATATTTCATGACCGTTTTCTTTGTTTCAAGCAGGAAAAACTGGGGAGACGTGCTCCAAATTTTATAGCATTAGCTCTTCTATGTTCAGCAATACCCCCATTGTATCCCTAATTTGCTAACAAGACACATCACAAGGCCTATAATGGAGGGAACACCCGTTGGTTTCCAGGGCACAACTGAATAAATTCCAGGCCCCATTGCCCACTTGTGCAGAATTAAATAAAATAATCGACTCCCTAAAAAGTATCGCCACCCCTCCACTTTTTGGCATTCCCTAAATCGTAGATAAAATTAATAATGTATAACTGTGTGATATGTCTCAAAATGGGTAATTGCAGAGGCCTGGTTGGGATGGGCACATGGGGCAATAAAATTGGATATGCCTCCTCCCATGCTTGCTGCAAACCCAACACTTTTTGGGGGGTATTTCTTAACATCAGCAGGAGGGATGGGGTGTAAAAAGTGGCTCTCTGTTGTCGGGGAAATTCCAAGTACAGCACCAATCAGGCCCACCCCAATGTCCCGCTGCCGGCGGTAAAGAAGAAACACTACACACGGAGGTCTGGTATAGCTCCTCACACGGGGACATAACTGCGCACTTTATTACAGATTACATGGGGTCTTATACCCTTTGGTCACGTCACTAGGAATGGGTAATGGTCTCATTGGCTCAAATTTAACGCATAACCATATATGTGAAGTCCACATTTCCGCCTGAGGCAGTGATAGTCATATACGTAGTTAAACAGTCGTTATCTTGATACGGCGCCTCTGGGAAAACAGCCAAGCACGCGGCCTTCGTATCCGGTTCTGTATCATCTCTGAATTTCTGGACACATCTCTCTCAGCCTTGCAAACCTTTGGAATATCTGATGTAAGGCGACATATTAAGTTTTTCTCATTTTAGCATTGAATAGAACTTGCATACAGGTATAAAAGCATAAAAAACATATGGCAATATATACATATACCCTCACACTGTGAGACTTCGCACCTCCTCAGACTTGTAAGCTTGCTGAGGTGCAGTGGTCTCACACAGAAGGCACTCAACAAGCTGCTCCTGGAATTGCAGGAAGGCGAGCGTTCCCGGGGCTTCTTGTAAATTACATAGGCATTACAGATAGTGATCTGAATAATGCTGGACTCATACAGCCATATGTGGAATCTGCTTGTGGTGGCCCGCAGCATATTCCATCAGTGAGCCCGGTCATAACCCTGCATACAGCCACGTAATGGACTGTGCATAACTGTGTGCTCACGCAGGCAGTCATGCACAGCACACATTTTTTTTGGTTTTCTTTATATTGCCGGTGTAATTGTATATGGATTTCTGTGTCGTGGATATCCGCGGTAAAATAGAACATGCTGCTGTCATGTCTGTCTCCTGAGATCTGTTGTACTACAGGTTTCCTGAGCTTTCCTGCTCAGGTGTGGAGGATTGTACTGGCTGGGCGTCTGTAACAGACATTTTTATACAGCATTTAGTGCTGCCTTTTCAGCGCTGTGCTAAATGCTACAGTCCCATTCATTTCAATCGGGCTGCTCACACAAGCGTCTTCAACGCTGCCCTTTGACAGCGATGCATGTTCTATCTTTGGCAATTTTTCACCCATTGAAATGAATAGACAGTTGTTATAGCGCTGCTGAAAAAATGGCACAACTTGGTACCACGTTTTTGGCAGACCTGAAGGTAAGCGCTATCAAATAAAAAGTAATACTCGCATTACAGGTGCCGTTTGGGTCCCCATCGCTGCTCCCTGGAGCTCCATGCAGACTGTCAGGGACTTGCCAGCACTGATAGACCATCTATGGCTGGTGACTCGATGCACCAATCACAGCCATTCATTTGAATGACATCATTGAATGGCTGTGAATGGTTCATTGAGCGCCAGCTCTGATTGGCTGAGTTGGCGCTCCTGAACCAATCAGAAGAATCTCTTGCTGGAGGCAGGGATTTCAATCCTAGTCACCAGCAATAGATAGTGTATCAGTGCTGACAAGTGCCCGGGGGCCTGCCTGGAGCTTCGGAGAACACCGATGGGGACCCAGATGGCGCCTGCTAGGGGAGTATTACTTTTTTTTTCAGCATCCTTGGCTGCGATTTCAGCCAAAATGCTGGAAAAAAATGCATGACGATTCTGCTGAAACCCCAGTAAACGCAGTGTTAAAAAACGCTGTGTTTCTGCCAACGCCTGTGTGAGGGAGGCCTTA
This sequence comes from Eleutherodactylus coqui, assembly GCF_035609145.1. NCBI lineage: Eukaryota > Metazoa > Chordata > Amphibia > Anura > Eleutherodactylidae > Eleutherodactylus > Eleutherodactylus coqui. The sequence goes on along the minus strand of NC_089837.1, from coordinate 237,492,794 downwards.
CATTGTTTCTTGATAGCGGGTACAGTAAAGATTTTTATTGCTCAAAGCCATAGTTAAATTATCATTTCCTTTTTGAAAATGTGGGTTTTATTTGCTATGAAGGTGCTTATCGTATTTTAAATATCCCCGCCTCCGTTAACCCCTCCCCCTTGTTTGTGTCATGTGTTATCACACATATTTAAAACACAGCTTATAACAGTCCACCTCATGCTTTAGAAAAATGACATAGTATCGCCGAAACGCGTTGAATTTTTGTTGCGTATAATTTTAAGTTTACTACTTATTGTTCGGTATACATTAAATATTCCTTTCATCACCCACCTAATTTGGTTTAATTGATCCTTTTTAATGCGTATCTTGTGAGCGCAGATTTTCAGTTTTGGATATTTCTTCTTTTGTTTACCAAGAAGTGCAGTTTTTGGATTGGTTCGGCTGCTCTCCTACTGCTTGGATGCCTATGTGCACAAGAATTAATGTAGAGTATATCTCCTTTACATGTAGCTTGCAACACATACGAGGCTCAAAGTTACCTTCACATAACTAAGTGAATGCATCTAAGGCTCCATTTAGATTTCTAGGTTTCAGTCATCTATTCCATCTGAAATGGCAGAAAACCTAGGGGAAGATTTATAAAGCTGTCTAAAATTAAAACTTTGTTGCCCATAGCAACCAATCACAGCTCAGCTTTCATTTCATATTCTGCCTTTGAAAAATGAAAGGTGCACTGTGATTGGTTGCTACGGGCAGCAAAGGTATTTTTCATTTTAGAAAGCTTTATAAATCTCTCCCATAGTGCAGCATGCTGCATTATTTTCCTGGTAAAATGATGGCACCCATGACAGAAACTGGAAAAAACTCATTATAGTTCATAGGTTCTCTCAAGCACCGCTGGGTTCGGTCATTGTCACAGACCCAGCTTCATGTTCTACAATGAAACTGAAGAATGGAAATCTGAACAGAGCCTGAGGGCTCCCTCACACAGGTGCTTTTTTCCACGATTACCGTGGCATTTTTAGTGCCGCGGTATAACAGTTCTATTGTTTTCAATGGAGCCTCTCAGGCAAGCACTCGATCACGGCGCTTTCCACTGCCGCGATTTTCAAGCAGAGTCTGTTCTATTCTTCTGCGTTTAGAGCACCTCATCACTGATGGGGGTGTGAAATCGTAGTGCTTTACCGAACACCTGTGTGAGGGACGCCTAAGACCTAGTTTGTGCAGCCATAATACAAATGTTTTAAAGGGTCCGTATCGCAGTGCAACACTTGGACCCATCAGTCCTAGTTAATCTAGGTTCAGTGGTGATCTATGCTTAATTCAGTAGAACCATGTAAGATGATATTGATTGGAAAATGCATTTGTATTATGGACTGTTAGGCTTTTACGTATAATAGGTATATGGGAGTATTCGTTAACGTGTACAGTACCTCTGATGTGTCCATAGGCTCCCATGTACCCAGCATGAACTGAACTTTTATGTGGCAAACTTTTTTTCACTGCAAATGAACAGAAGGACACTGCAAACCAAAAGTATACTGTAGTGAAACAGTGGGCATATGCTTATATAATGAGATACCCTGCAGCCTTCCATTGGAGGAATGGGTCAGAAGATCCATCTGACACATACAGTGGGTGCAGAAAGTCTTCAGACCCTTTCACTGTTTTATATTTTGTTATGTTGTTGTTTCACCATCATTCTGTACTCAATCTCCCATAATGGCAAAGCGGAAACAGAGTATTCACATCTTTGTAATTTTTTTTTAAATGAAAAACTAACGTTTTGTATTTACATAAGTACTCACACCCTGTACTCAGTACTTAGTTGAAGCACCCTTTGGCAGAAATTACAGCCTCCAGTCTTCTTGGGTTTGATGCCACAAATTTGCACACTTGAATTTGGGGATTTCCAGACATTCTTCTCTTCAGTTCCTCTCAAGTTCTCTCAGGTTGGATGGAGACCATCAGTGGATGCCATTTTCAGGTCTCTCCAGAGATGTTTGATTGGTTTCTAGTCAGCGCTCTGGCTGGGCCACTCAGTGACATTTACAGAGTTTTCCCTTAGGTACTCCTGTGTCATCTTGGTTGTGTACTTGTTACGTCCAACCAGGACGCGCTGGATCTGTCACCCGCAGATCTCCCACCAATGCAAATAAACATATAACAAAATAGGGATGGAACTAAAATATGGGAAGCACTGTCTCTATGAAATCAAACATAGGAAAGGGCCCTGCCTGAATGCAGGGTGATCGCCCCGATAAGGACAGCCCTGACCGCATACCTCGGCCCATAGTTGACCCTATGTGGGAAAGGGAAAACACAAGAAAACCAAAACAAGAAATGATAACAAGTGCAGTACTGAACGATCAGGTAACTGAATGATCCAGATCCAGAGCTCTGAATGCTAGCTCATCCACACAGAGGCTGACAATCAATTGCAGTTCAGCTCAGTATCAGGCTAGGTTAAAAATTCCTAGAATACCCACAGGTGACCAAACGCATCACACCTAATACCAGACCCACTGAGCCAGAAGATGCAGAAATACATCCAAAACCAGCACCAGACTATCAGCAAGCAGCAATTCAAGAACCACTGCAACAGTACTTAGGGTCATAGTCTTGTTGGAAGGTGAACCTTCTGCCCAGTCTGAGGTGCCTTTGCTTTATTCAGTTTCCCATCAATCCTGACCAGTCTCCCTGTCCCAGATGCTGAAAGACACTGTAGGGATGGTATTGCTTAGGTGATGAGCAGCAAAATGTAAAAATAGTGAAAGGGTCTGAAGACTTTCTGGTCCCACTGTACCTCCAACATAGGGTCAACAGGAGATGTGAACAGAGCCTTAGAAAAGCCCAAGTTCTGAGCTGATCAGACGAAGTTACAGAATACATAATCATCACTTCTAGTGACTTACAGTGACAGCATGTCTTTTCTGATTGAAGATACTCTCTCATTCATTTTCTTCTCCATCCAGCCCAAACCATTTGCAGATTGCTGACCAGAGATCTTTGGCCCCTCACTTCTGCAGCTCTCCCCATCCTTAACGTTATAATCCTCCTGTTATCACCAATATTATGCCTGCTGTCCCAGGCATCCCATTCCTTTACTTTCAATGCAGCCCGACTCTCCAAATACTATATTTCAATTATATTAGTGACCGAGGATGTTGATGAAGATGAAAGCAGGATCATAACAAGAAAATGCTGGGCCCTAGACCAAGCCGCATAATGTAAAACCCTGCCCAGACCTAAAAAAAATTAGATCCCAGAACTCTGTTTGCCATTCACACACTATGAACAGACATTACACTACATAAGCATTAGATGCACACACTGCACTCACACACTAGCTACAACGTACCAGTGTCCCATAGCTCCTCATGTGCCTTCAATGTACGCCCATGCCACTAGCAACTCAGCTAGGTCCCTTTCCACTCTCTTCCTCTTACATACTGCTTCCAATGGCCCCCTTCTTATCTCACATGCTGAGGTGGCCCGGCGTCCTGATTTACGTGAGACAGTCCCGCTTTAGGACCATGTGTCCTGAAGATCCCTAGGTGGGACAGACTTTTGGGACTTCTGGTCACCATGAAAGTGACTAGTAATTATTAGGAAAATATAGTGCCATTGTTTCTGGTGGCGCAATGCACCACACAGCTCTGCTACATGTACATCCAGCACACACACAGCTGTCTTACATGGCCTTGCGACAGACACACACAGCTGTGCTACATGCGGTGTGCCTGACAGACACAGCTCTGCTACATGGCATGCGCAGCACAGAAACAGCTCTGCCACATGACATGCGCCTGACAGACATGACATGCACATGGTACAAACACCAAACTACAGTGCATGGTACAAACACAGCTCTGCTACATTGTATGCCAATGACAGACATAGCTGTGCCACAGTACATGCACATGTTGCAAACACAGCTCTGCTACATGACATGTGCATCACAGACACAGCTTTGGCACATGACATGCGCTTGACAGACATGACATGCGCATGATACAAACACAGCTCTGCTACATTATATGTGCGTGACAGACATAGCTGTGCTACATAACATGCATATGTTATAAACGCAGCTCTTCTGCATGACATGCGCATCACAGCACGGACACAGCTCTGCTACATCACATGCCCGTGACAGACGAAGCTGTGCCACAGTACATGCGCATGTTACAAACTCAGCTTTGTTACATGATATGTGTGTCACAGACACAGTTTTGGTACATGACATGCGCCTGACAGACATGACATGCACATGGTACAAACACCAAACTACAGAATGGCTCCTCCCGCAGCAGTGACATCACCACAGGTCCTTCAGCCCACCGAATCTCTGTGGTGGCGGTAGGTCGGTGTCTCCTGTCAGGACCGCTGAGCTGTGGCGGGTGGTAGGTCAGCGTCTCCTGTCAGGACCACTGAGGTTGTCCGACATAATAACAGCTTAGTTGTATTCTCAGTTAGGACCAGCTCTGATGGTGCCATAGGCGGAGCTATGATGGCACCAGGGGGAAGAGCTATGACATCACCAGGGGCAGAGCATGAGAATCACTCACTCACATACTAATGGACAAGTGGTCGATAGTAGTTTGATTACCAGCTGGGGTGCCGTGGTTCACTGACTGGTAATCACTCAGTGGCAGTGTATGCACCCGGGTGCCTCCTCCCATGAATTCTCCTCCTTCTTTCCACAGGAGGGGAGGAGGACGAGGAGGATTCTGAGCGCACACACTAACGCTCAGAGCAGCGACTAAGCAGAAGAGCAGTGGCGCTTAGAAGACGAGGAGGTAAGTATATCAGTCTCAGGCGGGCACTAATACTACTAGGGCTGATATAGGGAACACTATAAAATTTATCAACCAAGCCACGGATAATTATTTTTGTAGCATCATATTTGATGATCAATGATAAATGTTAGTTTTATTATTAATCTTCTTGTTTGTTAATAAAGATAACTTCTCACTATAATTGCTCAGAAATGAGCGACTCACAATGATAGTTGACAAGTGTAATTTAAGGGGGGTGTATTCAAACCCAATGCCTAGGACAGCATGAAATGTAAATTTGGCCGAGTACAGATATGCACATATCCCCTTAAGCCAAAACATTTTGAGCAACCTTTACTTTGTTAGGGTACTTTGCAATCATGCCTGTTCACTTCATGATTTTTCCATCTGATAGTCCAAAATATTTAATAATCTGGCATATTCATATTACAGGTGCTGCTAATAAGGTAAAATTATTTTTACGATCTATATGGTACATAAACGGTACATACGAAAGTTCCACTAACCTGTCTGTCTTATATTATGTGTAACTCCCACTGTGAATGTTTCTTATACTGCCCTGATTTCCTTATGCTAAGACATTTCTTTCAACTCTAAATCCAAGGTTTCCATGACACAGCTATAAGCATGCATTCCTTAGTGCTTATCCACCATATTTAGGACATGGTATTTAGGTTCTTAAACACTCTGACCTTTTCATTCTAACTTCCATTCTGTGTCTGCTCTGCTATTATAGGAATATATATTTCTCAGTCCTATGGGTGGTATGTGTCTTCCTCAACCTCGGATCCTCTACCAGAGGTCTGGAAGTTTGAGGGTTCCTCGTAGAATCTTAGCTGTTCTTACCATTACACCTGGATTTAATTATTACACTTCAGGTGTGATTATAATACTCAGGGTGAGGGTGGTATTGGGTGTGATTATGCTGTGAATAGATGCTCTGAATATGTATACTAGGGAGTGATACTATGCTATTTATACTGGGGCATGCCTAAGACTGGATGTGTAGATGATTACTGGGAAGAGATGGGTGTTTTGGAGAATCTTTGCTGAATATATTGGGTTCAGCACTCCAAAGGTGTAGATGTCATTTATAGTACCATATAGGTCTCATTTCATTGTTCATTATGCTAGTACCGTTTCCCCCTGAGAATAGGCCCGCCCCAGAAAAAAAGCCCCGTCAAACTGGGAAAAAATAATAAACAACATCAATACTCACCTAGTCGGCAGCGTCTGAATCTCTTGCACTCGTCTCCGGGGCTGCGGCAGGCTGTCACATCCTCTGGACTGATACAGAGCTCTCCTTCTGGTGATGGTGCTTTGAATACCCCGCCTCCAGCATGTTACCATACAGCGCGGCACGGGGTCCCGCGGTCGGCACGCGTCGCTCTGGCGTCGGCTCCAGCAGCCTGGAGCCCTGTGTCGAGGTCATCCCAGCAGCTTGGGTTGGCCAGTGGGCGTGGGCGTGCCCGCCCGTAGGGTGCCGCCCGCACTCCTCTGTGCTCCTTATACACAGTGGGTGGAGTTGCCTCCTCCCACTCTCCGCCCCTGGGCGGAACCTTGTGGTTAAAAGACTGGCAGTGAACTGAGCTCACTGCCAGTTATTGGTTCTGCATGCACCTAGCCAGTCTGTCTGCGGTTCTCCTCAGCCAGTCCCTAGTTGCCGGTCAGCTCCCTCTGGTTCCTTATTACTCTGTCTGTTTTTGTTGGTTCTGTTTGCCTCTAATCTAGTCTGGCCCAGTCAGCACTAGTTGCTATCCAGCACCCTGCCAGTTTGCCTGTGAGTTCCATCTCCAGCCTTGTAAGTTTTGTTGGTCTGATTCATCTGCCTCCTCTGTCGGCACTCTGTTCCCCCCATTAGGTAGTTTCCTTCTTGTCAGCCGCCAGGTCCCTAGCCAGGGCAGGGACCGCCGTCCAGTTGTCCGCCTGGGGTTAGCCAGGGCCGAGGCAAGTAGGCAGGGACAGTGGGGTGCGGGAAGATCAGGGCACCCCACTTGGCGCTCGGGGGGCAGAGTGCCGTAACATAATAACTGGCCCTTAAAATATTGTTTTTCTTTTCATGGCGGCGATCAGCGCCCTTGCAAACCAGCTGCAAGACCTGGTGCCGGTGATCCGGGATTTGTCAGCTCGCATGGTGGCCCAGGAGCAGTGGGCGTTGTCGCAGGGGCAGAACGCCTTTACCTGTCCCGAACCCAAGTGCCCGCTTCCTGAGGTGTTCTCTGGGGAGAGGAACAAGTTTTTTGTTTTTCAACAGGCGTGTCGCCTGTTTTTTCGGATGCGTCCCCATTCTTCCGGCTCGGAGGTCCAGAGGGTCGGGCTTATAATGTCCCTGCTGCGGGGCTCTGCCCAGACCTGGGCCTTTTCCATTCCCGAGGGTTCCCCCTCCCTGCAGTCGGTGGACTCCTTTTTTCAGGAACTCGGGGGTATCTTCGATGAACCGGACCGAGTGGGGTTGGCGGTTTCGCGGTTGCTGGCGCTGCACCAGGGGTCGCTTTGTGTGGAGGATTATTGCTCCAATTTCAGACGCTATGCGGGCGATACTGCATGGAACGATAGCGCCCTGAAAGACGTTTTTATGCAAGGTCTCTCGGACGCGGTCAAAGAACTGTTGATCTCCCATCCCGTTCCCGGGTCCTTAAAGGAGGCTATGGAATTAGCAGTGAAGGCAGATAGGAGGCTCAGGGCTGAGAAGCAAGATAGACCGACCCATAGAGTCAGGGAGGTCATTTGTCCTGTTCCCTCCCCGTCCGTACCAGTCTCTGTTCCCGAACCTATGGAACTGGACCCGCTGGACCCCGAGGAGCGACGCCGGATTCGGTTATTACATCATCTCTGTCTCTACTGCGGGAAAGCTGGACATCGGGTGATAACTTGCCCCTGGAGGCCTCAGCGTCCACAGTCTGAATCGGCAGAAAGACTTCCAGTCCTAGGCGATTGCAGGGAGGGTCGCCTAGGACCTCAGGTACGTCCTAGACTTCTGATACCCTGCCAGGTTAGATTCCGGAACTTCTCCCGCCTAGGGCAGGCGTTTATTGATTCCGGAGCAGCTGCTAACCTGATAAGCATGCGTCTCGTTGAGCCCCTGAAGGCTGAATTTGTGGCGCTGAAGACGCCAATTCGTTTTGCTAGCATTGATGCTACTCCTCTTGTTTCGGGCTTGGTACGATGGAGGACCCCAGTGTTACAACTCACGGTGGGGGGTCGCCATTCGGAAGGTCTATCATTCCTGGTGATGGAGAAAATGTCGGTAGACATGGTACTAGGGATGCCGTGGCTGGCGTTGCACAACCCCCAATTCGATTGGGCCACTGGGGAGCTAACCCAGTGGGGGCCGTCCTGCCATAGCCATCGCGCTCCCCTTCCTCCCTGCTCAGTCGATACCGCACTCAGTCCCCGAGGTATCACTTACCCTCACACCCCGTCCGCCCGTCCTGCTGCTGATGTCGCCGCCGGTGCGCTGCAGGGGGGACGGAAGAAAGGGGTGGGGTCTCGTATGCAGTTGCGTTGTGAGGAGAGTCTGTCGGTATTTGAGCCGTACAGGGTGGGACAGAAGGGGTACCGGTCCTCTGGAAATCGCAAAAGGAGGGGTCGCACGGGGTTCCATAAGTCTTTGTCGAAACCTGTTGTCTCTTCGGTGATGCCCACCTCCGGTCCCCCGCCGCCCACCCTGGTCTGTGATGAAGTGGAACACAAGGCCCAGGAGGTCCTGGATTCTTGCCGGGGTCCAGGAACCTTACAATATTTGGGGGCCCGGAAGAGTTTTTTGGAGTATGATAGCTCAGATGACAGTGATTTTAAAGTTAGAGATGCCTCAGATTTTGAAGGCAGCGTCATTGGTAGCGAGGATGGGTCAAAAGACAGTGGTGAATGGTTGGACATTGACTCGGAAGACGACCTGAAACAGGACGATATGTCAACGGTTGGCCCTGAAGGTAATGGGGCAGCCACAGACTACCGAAGTCATAGACCTGAGGATCAGGCCATGGTGTCCGCTCAGGAGGGTCACATTCTCGGGTTGGTACAGCGTTTTCACAGCCGTTGCCTGGATAAGCCTGGTCGAGTTTCCGGGGGCCCGGAGGTCCCCCGTCAGAGGGGGGGTAATGTTACCATACAGCGCGGCACGGGGTCCCGCGGTCGGCGCGCGTCGCTCCGGCGTCGGCTCCAGCAGCCTGGAGCCCTGTGTCGAGGTCATCCCAGCAGCTTGGGTTGGCCAGTGGGCGTGGGCGTGCCCGCCCGTAGGGTGCCGCCCGCACTCCTCTGTGCTCCTTATACACAGTGGGTGGAGTTGCCTCCTCCCACTCTCCGCCCCTGGGCGGAACCTTGTGGTTAAAAGACTGGCAGTGAACTGAGCTCACTGCCAGTTATTGGTTCTGCATGCACCTAGCCAGTCTGTCTGCGGTTCTCCTCAGCCAGTCCCTAGTTGCCGGTCAGCTCCCTCTGGTTCCTTATTACTCTGTCTGTTTTTGTTGGTTCTGTTTGCCTCTAATCTAGTCTGGCCCAGTCAGCACTAGTTGCTATCCAGCACCCTGCCAGTTTGCCTGTGAGTTCCATCTCCAGCCTTGTAAGTTTTGTTGGTCTGATTCATCTGCCTGCTCTGTCGGCACTCTGTTCCCCCCATTAGGTAGTTTCCTTCTTGTCAGCCGCCAGGTCCCTAGCCAGGGCAGGGACCGCCGTCCAGTTGTCCGCCTGGGGTTAGCCAGGGCCGAGGCAAGTAGGCAGGGACAGTGGGGTGCGGGAAGATCAGGGCACCCCACTTGGCGCTCGGGGGGCAGAGTGCCGTAACACAGCAAGTGAGTGCTGTGATTGGATCGAGAGCCAGCCAATCAGAGCCGACGCTTGATCTTTCACAGCCATTCAGTGAATGACATCACTGAATGGCTGTGATTGGCTCATCAAGCGTAGGCTCTGCTTGCCTGAGCTACGGCCCTCATGTGCCAATCACAGCACTCGCTTGCTGGAGGTGGGGTATTCAAAGCTCTGTCACCAGAAGGAGAGTTCTGTGTGAACACTGAGGACACATCAGCCTGCCGCATCGCCGTCAGAGATCAGCAGCGCCAGGGATAAAAGGATAGCTAAATGTGCAAAATTAAAACTTTGAAAAACACAACATCCATATCTCATAAGAAGGTCCTTCTCTTCTAGCCACAATGAGTTTCAACATGGAACAGATGAAGGATTGAGAAAAAAGGTGTATGCCAACAGCACAACCTGGATTGCTGTTCCCAGCGAGGCAGATAAAAAATGCACAGTCACAAGCAGGAGCCCAAAACAAGGATCCATTTATGCAGCAAATAAAAGTAGTAATGTGACAGCATAAATAGTGCAAATGGTTCCTCCATACGAATAAGCGACGTTTCTACTTAAAGGGGTTGTCCCGCGCCGAAACGGGTTTTTTTTTTTTCAATAGCCCCCCCGTTCGGCGCGAGACAAACCCGATGCAGGGGTTTAAAAAAAAAACCGGATAGTGCTTACCTGAATCCCCGCGCTCCGGTGACTTCTTACTTACCTTGCGAAGATGGCCGCCGGGATCTTCACCCTCGGTGGACCACAGGTCTTCTGTGCGGTCCATTGCCGATTCCAGCCTCCTGATTGGCTGGAATTGGCACACGTGACGGGGCGGAGCTACGAGGAGCCGCTCTCCGGCACGAGCGGCCCCATTCAGAAGGGAGAAGACCGGACTGCGCAAGCGCATCTAATCGGGCGATTAGACGCTGAAAATTAGACGGCACCATGGAGACGGGGACGCTAGCAACGGAACAGGTAAGTGAATAACTTCTGTATGGCTCATAATTAATGCACAATGTACATTACAAAGTGCATTAATATGGCCATACAGAAGTGTATACCCCCACTTTGTTTCGCGGGACAACCCCTTTAATAGTCTTCATCAAGCATATGTTTGATAAAGACTCCTCGAAATGTTGCGTATTTGTATGGAGAAATAAAATATATTTTTTAACTTTTTTGCACCATTTAAGCTGTCACATTACTTTTATTTGCTGCAGATGAAGGATTGAGACACTAAGGGTATGTACACGTTGTGGAATTCCGACGCAGTAAATTGCGTTTACACATCAAGAGATGTGTTTACATTGCGTTTACACATGTCATAGAGAGCCAAAACATAACAGAGAGCTTTAAACATCACACCATATCTAAAAGGGAACGACATGAATTGAATCATGTGATATGTCAACAAATACATGCCCACCCAATTCTGTGTGTTGGAAAGGTAGAGTGGTCAAAATAAACAAAGCAAAGAAATTTAAATTCTCAAAACCATATCTACACATTAAAGCACAAATCTGAAACGAAATGTAACAGCAAAAACATATCCAATCTTTGCTGTGACTATAGAGGCTAAGGCCTCCTTCCCACGAAATATTCCGCAGTGAAGCCCGTCACGGCGCCCCCCAGAGACCCCATACTTACCAGTGGAAGATAGCGTGAAGACGCTTCCCCGCCCACCGGCGTCGCGTCATGTGACACGCCCACCGCGTCACATGACGCGGCCGGCCGTGTCACGTGACGCGCCGGCCGCGTCATATGACGCGCGGCGGTAGGCGGGGAAGCGTTTTTTCACGCTATCTTCCGCTGGTTGCAGCGGGAGATAGCGTGAACGGACGGCTTCCATTGACTGCAATGGAAGCCGTCAGCGCGTACACCCGCAGCAAATAGAACATGCTGCGGGTGAGAACGGGAGATTTCACGGTGCGTAATTCCGCGGTGGAATTACGCATCGTGTGCATTGTGCTATTAGGTTCAATAGAACCTAATAGCAGGGGGCAACGCAGCGGATTTTTGCCGCGGATTTACGCGGCGTAAATCCGTTCGTGGGAAGGAGGCCTAAAGGTGCTTGTATATGCAATCCAGCGCAGATCTGAACAATAATCATTCAGTGTAAATGCATGCACCGACTGAACGACGAACGAGAAGTCTTTCACTTCTCGCTCGTCCTTCAGTTTCTGCATGCAGAAAACTGAATAAGGCCGGCTTCATACGAGCGTGACGGGCTCCGCTGCGGAATATTCCGCAGTGAAGCCCGTCACGGCGCCCCCCAGAGACCCCATACTTACCAGCGGAAGATAGCGTGAAGATGCCCGTGAGTAGGCTTCCGGCTGGCTTCTCCACCAGCCCCTCTCAGAGATCCTGCCTCCTGGCAGGACAGGAAGACACTGAGGAAAGTGGGGAAGGGGGGGAGCTTTTAACCTCTCAGTGTTTTCCTGTCCTATCAGGAGGAGGCAATCTCAATTGGTTCTGTCGTGGAGACGACTGGGGGAAATAAAATTAAAGGGATTACCCAGGTTATAGTATATAAAATTCATCCAAGAATAACATCACTAAATTAGAAATTTCCATAGACAAATCATTTACCTGAAGATAAAAGGTTCCATCAATTCCATAAAAGAAATTATGTGTCATAAGGTAAGATAAAAATGTGATTGTTCCCAGCAAGAGAAACCACATAATCTTGTAGATATGATACCTTTTAATGGCTAACAAAAATACATGATGTAATAGCGAGCTTCTGAACCAACGCAGGGTTCTTCTTCAGGCTTAAATGGATTGGATCTGAAGAGGACACACAGCAGGACTATAAGATCCCAGGGACATTCACATGTTCCTCATCCAATGTTGTGTACCTGTTCATGTGCAGTATATGTCCTGTTGGGGGTCTTTATGTTGGAGAAACAAGACAGAAACTGAAAGCAAGGATGAGATCTCATCGCCACACGATTAAACACAGAAAAAGAGAATTACCTGTGGCCGAGCACTTTTCTAACCATGGACATAACATAGGTGATATGAGAGTTTTGATATTGAAGAGTGGTTTCAAGTCACAAAACCACAGAAGAATTTGGGAATATAAATTGATAACAACCTTTGACACGCTGAAAACTGGGTTAAATTATTCCCCAGGATTTATGTGTGAATGGGAAGTGTGAGACATTTATTGCACAGATAAGACCCCCATCAACAGTAATTCAGTGACCATAAACCTTCACTCCCTTATCAGTGTTTAGTTAAAAATGTCAGTATACCTCTTGTAGCAATTCTAGCCTGAAAACCTTCCAACCCCCCCAACAGTAATTTTGGACCATAAAACTTTCACTCCGCTATCAGTGCCTAGACAAAAAAAGTTTGTCTCTGTTGCAGAATTTCTTTTAAGTGCAAACCAATCACATCCATATCTGTGCCTTGTCATAAGTATGTATGTTATAAGTCTGCATAAATATCCATGCCTCTTCAGATCCAATCCATTTAAGCCTGAAGAAGAACCCGGCGTTGGTTCGCAAGCTCGTATTACATCATGTATTTTTGTTAGCCATTAAAAGGTATCATATCTACAAGATTACGTGGTTTCTCTTGCTGGGAACAATCACATTTTGCCTACTGGCTAACCCGGTACCAGATCTTTGTTTTCATTATACATAAGGTAAGATACTACTGGCAAGATAAAGTTTTGATGATTGTGCTTTGTTAGATGATACCCTAAGGCTTTCAAGTCCACTCCAGGGGCGGATTGGCCATCTATTTTATGGGGAAATTTTCTGGTAGGCCATCCGCCCCTGTAGTATACCCTGGGCTGGCCACGCAATCTGATCTTCCTCGCTAGTATTTTAGAAAGCACACACTGCAGAGGCATGGCACTTCCTCCTCTCCTCTATGCCTTGACTAATGTCACACAGCAGGAGGACATGCAGATAGCCAGCTGCCAGCACAGACCAGAGCACTACAGAGGAGGTGAATGATTACTGTGTGCTCAGCTGTGACTTTCCATTCAGCCTCCCCCATGTGTTTACACAATAGGAGGAGGATGGAGGGGATCACAGCTGCAGCTACTGAGACGGTCATCACTACTTTCTCTCAAAAGCTATCAGTGAGGCTTTAGGAGAGGGGAAGGCCGCAGACAGCAGGCACTACTGCCCATTAATGCTTTACATGTGCTTAAAAAATAGGCTATAATTAAAAGGAAATGATGAATATCTATTCATATGTAATGTACGATGAAAATAATTTTCACTTTGCCAAAAAATATCAAGCCCCTAGAAGAAGCTGTACTTTTGCTTCAAAATTTGGCATGCAATTACATCTCAGGCAGATATGTAAAAAGTTAGAGCTGTGGTGTAATTAAATAAACGGTCTTGCCACCTGAGGACCTAAAAGTGGTTCCTCCCTTGGCCTATAAAAAAGCTGTCAGAGGCTACTTGTGTGTAGTGGATCTCTTTTTTCACTTGTGTAGAGGTTGTTGACCACCTGACTTGCCTGCACGAAACAAACAAAAAGATTTTTCCCAGTTAAGAGTCTGAGAGGGGGCGCATAACTGGAATGCAGGAAGCTGGATGGTCTTATCGATGAATTGTCCACCACCTGAGCCATTCTGACCAGACTGTTAGGAGGTGTTGGGACTAGTGGATGTAAGATGTCACACACACAAGGTGACTGGGCTCAGGACGTTCTCAACAGACCAAAAGTAGAGAGAATAATTTGATCATCTGACAAGCATAAGCAGCTCCAACTGTATTGTCTGCCATCCAGAGACAGGTGGCACAATCTTACATCTATCTGAACCATTTCTTGGTGCTTGGCTGAAGGACATTTGGTTTCACAGCACCCATTATATGTACTGCCTTTGACAACCCCTCACCGCTGTCTCTGTTTGCAGTGCTGTGGTGAACAATGAAACTGGACTGCTACACAGTCCAGTAGAACCAGGTTGTCTTCAGTGACCCGGATAGGAGGTGTCAGGAACATTCCAGCACCAGACTTAGGCACAGTGTCGGTTGGTGGAATAGGGAATACTCCCATTGTGATCTCTCCCATAGCAGGAGATCATACTCCTTGGAAAGGTCAGTTCCAGTCAGTAGAAGAGCCTCACCTGGAGGTCTGAGTGGCCCAATTCACAGATCACAAAAGGATGGGCATTCTGGGAGTCATCAGAGTTGCAGTTGTGGTAGCTGATGCTTTGCCTCATTTGCAGATGTCCGTCTTCTGGGAGTTGCACCCACTGGCGAGAAAGTGTGGCAAGTATTGCCCAGATCATTTATGCAACCTGGTCGTGAACAGATTGTCTGATTTAGTAAAAAATTTGGTCATACCTAGTAGTTGGAGAAGCCATTATACAGCATAGATGGAATGGTTGCAAGTGCGGGGGGGGGGGGGGGGGTCTAGATTTCCTAGTGTTGATTCTCAGCATTCTGAGGTCACTTTCGATTATTTGGCAAATTTAAGTGGTTGCAGGGTGTTGGCTTTTATGGTAGCTAAGCGCTTGTCTGGGGTAATGGTTGGGCGGTTTGGCAATATTAGCCATTTTAATTTTGGATAAAAAATTTGCATTCATAAATCAAGAGTTGATCAGTTGGCTTTTGGTTCATGGTTATTCACCTCTGAAATTGGTGGAGAATTGTTTCCTCTTTGATTGGTTTGGGAATTTTTGGCTGTTAGAGCCTTATCCCTGCAGTTTTTGGTTCATCGGGATGGCTTACCTTTGGCATGTTTCCAGTTTATTTCAGTTTTCAGGCCTGCTTATCCAAATTGGAATTGCTGCAGCGGAACTTGGATCCCATTCATTTTGAATTGGGGCTTGCACAGGGGCATTTTATAATGATTCAGGTTTGAAGTCCCTTGTTGGAACCAATGCGGATCGGTAGCATGGTCAGGGAAGTCAGAGGTTGGTACATAGGTTGGTATCAGTTTGTGGTACAGAGGAGCGGACAAGTAGCGTAATCAGGTAAGCCAGAGGTCGGTACACAAGTAGGTCTCAGTTCGCAGTACAGAGGAGCAGGCGGGTAGCATAGTCAGGGAAGCCAGAGGTCGGTACACAGGTAGGTATCAGTTGGCGGAACAGAGGAGCAGGCAGGTAGCATAGTCAGGAAAGCCAGAGGTCAGTACATAGGTAGGTATCCATTCATTGTATAGAGGAGCAGGCAGGTAGCATAGTCAGGGAAGCCAGGGGTTAGTACACAGGTAGATATCTTAGGTAGCATTATGGAGGAGTGGCAGGTAAGAAAAGCTTGATTACTAGCTGGGAGCACAATAATCTTGCAAGGATGGGATGTGCCAATTCAGGTTATATAGGGTTGGAAATCACAAGACAGGGTGGAGCCAAACAGAAACTGGGTTAACAGGAGCAAGGAATGGAACCAGGTTCAGCAGGGCAGCTATTTAACAGACTTATATCTCACTGGGGAGAGCTGTCACCTGGAGTGCAAGGAGGTCCTCGGTTCATTTCCTGACACAGTCCCGATGTTTTGGGCCTCAGTTTGCAGAGTTTTAAGGCTCTTTGTAGATGGACCTCAGATTGATTCTATTCATTCGCGCATCCAGATTTGATTCTGATCTAACCAGTTTGTTTTCTTTCCTCAGGTCCAGGACCTGTACAAATATGGATCATAGGGCATTCTATTTATATACTGGGCTTTTCACAGAGAATAATCACATACCATAGGCCCTAATTTGGGAGTACCTTTTTCAGAAATCCATTGACTGGGTTTTCAGAGATTGCGGTGGGCACAATTAATGCGAGAGACCATAAAAGCCAGTGGTCAGTTCATACCCCCATTTGTATTATTGCTTCATTTGGCTGGGAATGACTTGGGGCAGGTAAAATTGGCACATTTACTAACCCTGATTAAAGTGAATTTAAGTCACATTAAAGCCCTTTTTCCGCAGTGCCTCATTATTTGGTTTAAAATTGTTGCCAGGAGAACTTGGAGAAGGACCACGGATTTAGCGGCCATTGATATTATACGACGTGTGTTAAATTTACAGGTGGCTTGTTTTGTAAGGACTTTAGGAGGTTTTTCACTTAGGCACAAGTTATGGAAAGGGACAATGGCAATCTGTTACTTCAGGATGGGGTCCATCTCAATCACATTGGATTGGATATTTTCCTTTCCGATCTGCAGGATGGTGTGGAGAAGGCGGTATGTCTGTTATTGGGGGGTGGTCGTCGTGCAGTATTGGCGGCATTCCACTCCTTGGCGGATTTTCACCTTGAAGGCGATCAGAACCTACAAGCCTATTTGCGCCTTAACCATTTCGGAGATGTACAAATTTTACATTAATTAGTAAAATTTTGAGGAAAATTTTCTTTTCGCTACACCAAGCCAAGATTGCAAGGACTCATAGGTATCAGAAGGATAGACACAAATGATCCCATTTTTAAAAATACACCCCTTAATGTATTCACTGAGGGGTGTCATAAGTATTTTGACCCCACATTTATTTTTTAGGAGTTAATGCAATATAAAGGGCCCAAAACTAAAGGAGCAGGCGTGACTTTTAGAAAAGATATTTTGCATCAAGGTGTTTTTATCTCATAGTAAGGCTGGGCTCACAGGATCGTATGTTTACTGCTTATTATGTGGGCTCTGTAGGCCTATGTGATACGCGGTAACTCGCAAACAATCAATTATCTTGCGTTACCCAATCCTGTCCACATTAGCATGTCAAAATTGTGTAACGTGCGAGTGCAAAAAAGAACATAGCATGTTTTGTTTTGCCACATATATATGCGAGTTACAGCCCATTGTTCTCTATGGGCATATATATATACATGCACCCATACGCAATTACATTGCATATGGGAGGCGGGTATACGCATTATTGATATGCGCCGGTGCAGGAAATATAAACAACAAAAAGAAAAGGTGTACTGCGCATGACAGCGTACGTGAGTACCCATCTATGTGCAGTACAATTTGGCTGCCATAGGCGGCGGTACGCAGGGTCATGGCTTGCTCCACAGCTACAAAAATGCTGCAGGACCCCTGCAGAATAACGCGCTTATGGCCGTGTGAGTCTAACTTTACACTAGCGAGCGCGATATGAGTCCTTGACTCACAGACCCATATTGCACTTCTTACCATGTGAATTCCCCGCGGATGCGAGTCGTTCTCAATGGGAGACCTCACATCGCATTGTGTTTACCTAGCACGTGGTGCGATGCTGCTGCCAGCCCCATTAAATTCAATGGGCGCTGCAATGCGAGAGTATTTTTTAATGCAACTAGGGCTTATTTTAGGGCTTTTACAGTAGGATATCCTGCTGTAAAAGTTACATCGCATCACACAAAAACCATGTTTTCATGCTATCTGAAGGAACACAAAAGACGACTCCATAGGGAAGCATGGACTACAAAAATAAATTGCAAATTGCGGCTGTGTGGAGCAACGTCGCCGACTACAAAACAAAAAAAAAAAAATCACTCATGTGAAAGAACCCATTTAAAACCATAGGCTTCTCATGCGTGCATTTTGTAGCGCTGTCACATTGCTACAAGACTGCGCGATTTTGTAGCCCATGTGAAAGTGGCCTTACACTTATTTTCTCCTTAGAGTAATATCATGCAACCAGCTAAACCGTGGAAGGAGTTAACAGCGTAAAATGGTGGTTATCACGGCGGCCTAGCTCCTCCTCTTGCACACGGACGGCGGAATGCAGCCTGAAAACTAATAAATAATCTTTTTGGCTTTTGTGCAAAGTCGGGCAGGGCAAGATGTTAATTGTCAGTTCTTGACACCAGTCCGTATACAGGCCAAGGTCTGTGTCCGACAAAATAATACAAAAATGAGATAAATAAAATGAATTTCATTCCCCTGAAGTGTAAATGCGGTACCTCAGTGCGGATATTAAATGGTGGGAAGGGAATCCAGGAGGCAGAATGAAAAACATGAAACCATTTATTGCTTTAGTGAAAAAGGAGTTTTTCAGTTTCTTCAATACAATCAGCATAACTTTACATTGAGGTAGACTTTACTCAGGCAATTCAGTCACATTGATTCTTACAAGTGCAGGCATGAAGTACAGATATCCTATCTCAACGCTGACAGGCTGTTTAACAGTAAACAAGCACAGAAATCCTTTATGTCCTCTATGCTTTGACCTCCTGCTTTTCTCACTGTGGTTTCTTCTTGTCTTGCAAGTATCAAGTTTCCTTTCTAGTGCATTACAATTACTTTAGGTCCTTGCTGATTCTTCTATTTTATTCAAGTATCAAGATTCTCTTTAAGTGGATTACAGTTACTTTAGGTCTTTGCTGATTCTCTTGTTTTTGACTATTTTCCTCCAGGCTGTTTACAACCCTATGTTAACTTTAGTTCCTTTTACTTTTCTCTGTAGATATTACGTAACTTTGGGTACTCACACTTTCTGTTCACCTTCCCACCGCACTGTCTCTCAGCTCCTACTTATTTTTGCTAGCACTCCATCCTCCTTCTCTGGTCTTAACTGCTCTCCCTTTTTAGACTGCTCCAGATTACCACACCTCTCTCTTTTATAACAACTAATCTCAACCAACCCATGCGGAGAATCTATCTACCAATTGCTGGATGCCTACCTCATGCCCCTGAACTAGGCTGAGCTTGTCTAGGTGAAGTTTGGTTGATCAACAATAACTTTAAAGTGACAGATACATTATCCATTATACCAGAGTCCACAGTTAATGACGGAGTGTACAATCCTGTACACTACAATTAACTAAAAAGAGTATTGTGCCTCCATGTGAGAAAGTAAATTGTTCTTGTTTACACCAAAACGTGTCTGCAAAATTCCAGCAGGATACAGTGTATCTCCTTACAGCGAATAGACTTGCAAGCAAGTGCCATTTTTTCACAGCTTCAGACTTCATGGTTCAAATTTGATCTAACTATCTGCAGGGGAGCTAACGGAGGAAAGTATTTATGACTGCTAAGGGAGGAAGAATAGTGACTGAAGAACTTACTGGAAACTGTACTTACAGTTACTAGAGGAAGAAGGAGACTAACTGAAGCAGTCATGCAGAACAGTGGGGAATGAAAGAAATATAGAATGCTTACAAAGGGTTTAGAGAGTTGTAAACAGGAAATGTGAGATTGCCCAGCAGCCTGCTTACAATAACACAGATTAGCAATTGTGATAAAGCGATGTAGAAATGACTATTTTTAGGTGGAAACAGTGCAAAGTACTTAAAAATAGCTGTTATAAGCCTTTTGAGACTTTATGATCTTGACTCATGGAATAACCTCTTTAAGGTCTCCCACACACTTGCGTTTTTTGTTAACGCGATTGTCAATGGGAGTTTCTAATGTTAAAAACGCAAAGCAATGCACCAAAAACGTAAGTTGCGTTGCGTTTTTAACATTAGAAAGTCCCATTGACAATTACGTGTGTGGGAGCCCTAACTCCACATCATTCACGGCTTACATGTATGACCCACTGATAAATGTAAATCTGTCACAAGGCTCCCCATAAATGTCATGAAGCCAGAGTACAAGGATAATAAACAGTGATAATACAGTGCAAGTGGCCACATTTACATCTGTGTTAGGCTCCGTTAGGGCTTTCCATTTCTCTGCTTCATTTTTGGAAGAGAGAAAGTAAATTAAAATTGAAAAGAAACCGATCTGCTTTTTCCCCATTGATTTCAATGGGTTTAAAAAACGGAAATCAAACGAAAATCTCTCTCTTGTGTTTGGTATTTGTTTCTTAAACTGAACAAATAACACAGTCTGCTGCCTTATTTGTACAGTTAAAAAAAACTGAAGATAAATGGAAAGCCCCAATGGAGCTCTAGCACAGATGTGAATGGGGCCTAAAAACAAATACAGTGATGCCACTCCATATTTTCCTTGTACTATGACTGTACTGTGTTTAGTGGGAGACAATGTAGCAGAAATTAACTTTATCAGTGGGATATGTCTGCAAGAAGGGGTATAACTGTAAAGTGCTAGACCCAGTGTCACACATGTCAAACTCATTTTATGTGGCACAGCAGCCTTCCGCCCCGTTTCAGCAGCGCTGGCATACTTTATGCCAGCGTTTTGGCTGCGTTTTCAGCTCGGCTGAAAACGCAGCCAAGGATGCTGAAAAGAAAAAAAAAGTAATACTCACCTAGCCGCTGCAGTCCGGGTCGCGGCCGCTGGTCTCTGCCGCTGATCTGGGCTTCCTCTGCACTCCCCAGTCTATTGCCGTAGGCCAGGTTTGAGAACCCCGCCTCCAGCAATAGAGTGCTGTGATTGGTTGTCGGCGCTGGCTCGATGCCCAATCACAGCCCTTCATTGACTGTCTCAGCCAGTCAGAGCTTGCCGGCAAACGCCCTGTGTGAGGGAGGCCTTAGGCTGCTGTGCCACATAAAATGAGTTTGACATGTGGGACACTGGGTCTAGCACTTTACAGTTATACCCCTTCTTGCAGACATATCCCACTGATAAAGTTAATTTCTGCTACAATGTCTTCCACTAAACACAGTACAGTCATAGTACAAGGAAAATATGCAGTGGCATCACTGTATTTGTTTTTAGGCCCCATTCACATCTGTGCTAGAGCTCCATTGGGGCTTTCCATTTATCTTCAGTTTTTTTTTAACTGTACAACTGTACAGTATTTTGGAATAAAGCTTGGTGACCAAGATAAGAAGTGGGCACCGCACATCATCTATGTAACACTCATCTCACACAGTGGCTGAAAGGCAAGAGAAGAACACCATTTGCCATTCCGATGGTATGGCGAGAACAAAGAGACCACCATACTGACTGTTTTTTCTCTATGACAAATACCAAAGGTTTCTCCAGGAAACAGAAAGATAAAATTCTGTATCCAGATATACCTTCTGCAATAAAACCTGTGCCTCACTATGCCAAATTACCTATTCCTGATCCAATGGTAGGGTTGTTAGTGGTCTCCGGCTGGGCAGCATCCCTGGGACTACTATGGTGGTCACTATGACTACTCAGGCCAATATAGGGAACATTTACTACTGGGGCACTATCGGGAACACTGGTACTACTGGGGCCACTAGAGGGGCCACTGTTACTACTGGGGCTACAATAGAGGACACTACTGGGGTTCATTCCCATGGACAGAAGAGCATTTCAGTTGTGCATGAAAAAAAAAAAAAAAAAAAAAAAATCGCTTATGCCTGCGTTTTCCACCTGCTCTGGCATTTTTTTAAGTGCACAAAGGCACTGCATATTTGCGTATGCAAAAAAGAACGTAGACAAGCTCATTAAAATGGTGTGCAAATAAGCAGGTTTCCTGCGTACTCACTGCATATTTTTTGCCGCCCATTCACTTCAATGACTTATTGTAGTGTGTAATATGCCCAAACAAGGTCGCGCAGTGTATTTTTTTCACACGATTGTACTTTGCGCAAATAAATACGCTCATGTGAACAAACCAATTGAAATCAATGGGTTCTATTCACTGCATATTACGCACACAAGACATCTCAGTCATTGAAGACCGTTACAAAGGGAACTACAATCCGAATAGGATGGGCAACTTTTGCTCGTTCTTACAGGAGCAAGTCAAGATCCAAGCGTCATTTTCCACGAAAAACAGTTGAATAACATTGCAACATGTCCAAACTGGTATCAAACTACTAACGACAACATGTCCGTCCAATTTGTGTGTGTGATGTGTGAGTTACATGCAGAGCCTGACAGCACCTGTGATGATGTCAGTTATTACCAGCTCTTAGCTCCGTCCCCTGATCACATAACAGTCACGTCATCAGAGGTCCTTTATCCTCCTTCTGCAGTGAATGAGAAATTATGCACAGACTACAGCCCCACAAACCCCTGCGGCCTTAGTTGCTATGGATACTGCACTACTCAGTCTGCCAGTTTGCACCTGGTTATAAGACTGCTGCACACTTGTTTGGAGACTCCAATAAATAATACCTAACAAATTTACACATACTAGCTTTTAGCCGCCCCCTGATCACATTATGGTGACATCATGACAGGTCCTTTACGCATACATAGCTGGCAGTGCATATTAACCAACAACATTGAAGCATAATTCAATCTCCTGAACGTGATATCATGTCACCTCAAGTGGTAATGCCACCAACACCAGTCCAGCCGTTGTCCAGTGTTGAAACAAACCATCGCTGTCATGCAAACATGTCACCACAGAGGGTTCAACGACGCCGTGAAGCTAATACAGCGACAAGCCATGATTTCACCAGCTGAAGCTCTTAAAACACATGCAGCTCATATGCGAAAGCTATGTAGCAAAGCTGTGTGTGTTTGACATACATGTAGCACAGCTGTGGGTGTGTGACGTGCAAGTAGCAGAGCTATGTGGCGCATTGAAACACTGGTACTATAAATTCCTAATAAATAAAGACGGAGGTAAAATCATACATTATGATAAGCCCCGTCTCCCACTATGATCCTGGGAAAATCTGGTCACCTTAGTGTGGGCTTCTACTGGGCAGTGTGTACATTATAGGGGGAGCGCACATGGGGAGCTGCTCCTGATGGGGAGCTGCTACTGTTTGGCTGCGTGCTGGGCTGAGAAGCTGATGCTTGGTGGCACACTGTAGTGACCCAACTGTAGTTAGCTATCTGGTGGGCTGCGGTGCTTAATGACAGGCCTTTAAATTAACTACTGATAGTGACTAAAAACGTCTGCACTGGTCCCTAAGGGACCTGATGTGGCTTGGACTATGGGGACCACTGTATAGTTTTGCTACAGTGTTTCCCCAAAAATAAAAACAAACATTTAGTACCGGGTTAGCCAGTAGAGCAAAATGTGATTGTTCCCAGCAAGAGAAACCAAGTAATCTTATAGATATGATACTTTTTAATGGTTAACAAAAATACATCATGTAATAGCGAGCTTGCAAACCTTTCTGGTTCTTCGTCAGGTATCACATTTTCCCCGAAAATAAGACACTGTCTTATACTATTTTTTTTGGCCCAAAAGAGGCACGGTGTCTTATTTTCAGGGGGTGTCTTAATACTTGCCTAGCAGGCAGTGTCCCTGTCCTTCTCGCTGCTCTCCAGGCACTCCGGCAGTCTTCCTTGTCATCCTCAACTCTGAGAGAGCATTCTCTTCCTGGTAATATGGGTTTAATACCCCGCCTCCAGCAAGTGAATGCTGTGATTGGCTGAGACTACGGTCCTGAGCCAATCACAGCTGGTGCTTGATGAGCCAATCACAGCTATTCAATGATGTCATGGAGTTAATTACCTATATGATGGACTAGACCATGGAGTGAATTACCTATACAATGGACTGCTTGCTAGAGATGGGTTGCACCCTACAAAAACAGGTAAGCATATATTTGGTGGGCGCCGTGCTTCACTCATTAGGGGAGTTTTAACCCCTTAAGGACTAAGCACAGTAAATTACGACACTTGGTCCTGGGCTTCAATCACAGTCGATAGTACAAATACAGGTGCAGAATTAAAACTCCTGTTCCTACAATCCTGCCATTAATGTATATCAGTTTTCACAGTTGCAGGGGAACCAGTAGTATAACTCGGTTGCAGGGAGCTTAGTCTGTGAAAAACGAGTTATACTACTGGTTCCTCTGCAACTGTGAAACCTGTTCCTACAATGTAGCAGGAGTAGGTCAGGTCCTCGGCTGTTAGTCAAAGCAGAAGACCCGGGGGAGTAGGCAGAAGCAGTTTTTAAAGGGTCTAGTTAAAGAGGTTTGTGTTTCTGTTTCAGTACTCCTGGCCTGATGACCCCCCCCCCCAACAGTAATTTAGGGACCATAAAACTTTTACTCCCTTATCAGTGTGTAGTTAGAAATGCTTATTTTTCGACTGCAGTATTCCTTTAAATGCCAACCAATCACATCCATGTCTGTGCCTTGTCAGAAGTATGTGTCATAAATATATATATATATATATATATATATATATATATATATATATATATATATATATATATACACACACACACACACGCGCATGCCTCTTCGGATCTATTTCATGTTAGCCTGAAGAAGAACCCTGCGTTGGTTCAGAAGCTCGCAATAACATCATGTGTTTTTGTTAGCCATATCTTAAATACTACGTGATTTCTCTTGCTGGGAAAAATTGCATTTGAGGAGGGGGAGAAACATTCCTAAAATGAAACTGAGGGTGGAGAGACAATCTTCATTCTTTAGGTTAGCATATATGGAGAATTAGAAAAGTTGAGCTAATGAAGTCAAACAAATGCTGTACTTGTTAGGGTTTATTTAGAGAGAGTATGTAAAACACTAGTGTTTAGATACAAAAGTGACACATATACAAATTATTACATAGTAGGGCCTCCTGTACTCCGCGTCCGCCTCTGGGTTCCACAGCAAACACTGTCCATAGCATGCTATGGAAAAGTGGTTCTTCTCGCACACGAGCGGAAACCAATCGCGATTTCCGCTCGCAGAGAAAAAGTCACAGTATGCTTCATCACAGTATACAGGAAAGAAGAAAGAAGACAGGTACGTAGGGTCACTGGCTGCGGTCAGAGCCGGAATCCGCTGTGGGAAGCAGCATGCAGAATCCGGCTCTGCCATGTGCAGGTGGCCTAAAGTAATACAGATATCAATAATGAAGTGATATAAAGTGCTAATGTTGTATGAGAAATGCATACTGATGTTCAGTACATAGATGAAGTTTATTACAGGAATTACTTTATCATTAATGAGTATTGGATAGGCTTGTTAGAAGAAATGCTGCCGTGATAGCTGATTATTTCCTAGCTAGAGAGGTTTAATATGTATAGCTAATGTGTGTTATTCAAATGTCAGGGATTATAAAACAGGATGTGTATTATACAACTGATAGTGATTGTGTGTAACAGGTGGATGGTAAAACGAAAAATGTTTGGTACCGTGTTAGCCCATAGAGCAAAATGTTCTCAGCAAGAGAAACTAAGAAATCTTGTAGATATGATACCTTTTAAAGACTACAACAAGGTTGATAGTATACATGGTTAAATCTTTTCATCTATCTCTGAAGAATCTAATGCAGACCTACACAACTTGGCAGTAGCTAGGGGCCAAAATTAATAGAGGCAAACCTCTTGGAGCTGCAGATAGGTTTTAGTGGCTCATTTTTTAAGTAAATGTAAGCTATCTATTTCATAGTTCTATGATTAAACTTTAATAATTAAACTATTTTGAAAACTGTTTTGCTAAATTGTACTAACTGCACTGCAATGCTCCTGCACCACTGCGGATTCCTGGGAGAAACTTTCTGTATCACTGTACTGTTTTCCTCTTCTGCACTGCTGTTGCTTGCACCGCCGCTCCCATGACCTTCCCTGATATCGCACTCATGTGACCGGCTGTGCAGTGAGGGAGGCAATAGAGAGCATCCGCGGTGTATTCAATGCCAGGTTCAAGTCACAATGCTGACGCCCGCTATCATCTCCCTTGCTGCGCAGCCGCTCACATAACTGTGATTCAGGCAAGATTCTTTAACTTAGTCACACTAGCCCCTAACGGCTAGCATGACATGACTATGATGTCAGGAGGCTAGCTACTAGCCTCTTCACATCATAGTCATGTCACAGTCTGCAGGCCGTCAGAAACCCTTTGCTGGGCCACTTGTGGCCTGCAGGCCAAATGTTATGCAGATCTCATCTAATGATTCGGATTCCAGTTTGTCCTCATGTCCTGTACCTGATCTCAATGTTGCCGTATGGAACTATCATGGATGTTTTCTGATCGCTCCTACATTCCAGACCTGATGGTCTTACAAGATCCTGATAGTGTATTGGATAGAGTTCATTCCACAAAACAGCGCATTAATGTTTCTAATCCACCATTTTACCGTATTCATTCTTGGGTCCCGATCATGGATCTATCTCAGCAGCGTTTCGAGTAGGATATAGCAGCCTTACATGATCTGTTTCTAGTCAATCCATGAATCTGACATTTCAAGAAGGAAGAATTGTTCCAATTCTAACATCATCATCCTCCCCTCTCACAAGGAAAGAGTAGTTGTAATTTTGGATAGTGCCTTGTATAGTAGAGAGATCCAAAATATGTTGGTTGACACGAACATGTCTTAAAACAGATCCTACTTCATTTGTTAAAGTGTAACTTTCTGGTTCAGGTTCAGAGCTTCTCTATTGCAAGCAGTGCGGACCAATATAGTGGTTAGGGAAAGCCAGAGGTCAGTACACAGGTAATATCAGTTGTTGTACCAAGGAGCAGGCAGGTAGCAGAGTCAGGGAAAGTCAGAGGTTGGTACACAGAAACAACTATTTGTAAAAGGAGGGGCAGGAAGAAGAGGAGCTTGATAACAGGCTGGGAGCTCAATAATCTTGCAAGGAACTGGAGGAAGGGCCAGGCTTTCATAGCATGTCAATTAGCAAACAGGGTGGAGCCAAAACAGGAACTGGATTGGGAGCAAGAAACAAGGCTAAGGTTCAGTAGGGAGCTGTCCAGAAGGCTGGATAGCTCAGCAGGGAGTGGTTGACTGTGATGCCTATGGACCCAGTTTACTCTTACTCTGTCCATGCAATAGATGTACTCCTTTTATTTTTCTACTTTGCCATAATCCTGGAGCAGGCTGGTACTCAGTCAATAAAGTATTCTGGGCAATGGGCATTCACGTCCAGGCTGCTATGATGTAGTAGCAGTATTGCTGCTCCCTTAGCGCCGGGGGTTATGGGGCAGTATCACAGCTCCCTCAGTTTCAGCCTCCCTGCTTGTCCCCTCCTCAGGAGATTAGCTGATACTTTTTATGTTTTTTCTTTGATTGTATGTATGGCCCAACAGCTGACAGATAGAACTAGAGTCAGTTTACTGAAACATAAATACAGGGTAGGCCATGGTAAAGTAGTCTGCCTCCGACTCCAAACAATTTAGAAAAGGTTGTATCTCATTTCAACTCAGCTGTATAAGAAATGAAAGGTGTGCTGTGATTGGTTGCTGCAGGTAACAAAGACAGATTTTCTTTTAGACAACTTTCATAGTTCTGCCACAGCGAATAGTTATTGTAGAAGGCTATGTGTGAAATTGATCAATTAAGGAAATGCAAGACCCCTTCACCCACGAGTACCTAGGTACAAAACCAATTGCTAAACTTTGTATTTAGAGCTTGGTTCAGAAATTATACCAAACAGAGTCTGTCGCAAACATGAAGAAACCTAGGCTTTTGTAAGCTGTCTAAAGCCATCCGTGATATTCAGCAGTGGATTGCATGTAGGCCTCAAAAAAAAACCTCTAAGACTGCTCCAGCAAGTTGCTGTATCACGAATCGGCAAGTGTTGACATCTCTGTACCTGAAATCATATTGATAAATGTGTACAGGAACTGAAAGGGCTTGACAAAGCTGAACACGTAAGTTACTGTACATGGTTGATGAATATGATTGCCAGAGGACTTTTGTACCCACTGCCGTACTTAATGATGGATGAAGCGCAGTTTCCTTTGTCAGGTCATGTGAATTCATAGAATATGAGGTATTGGTCTACCGAAAATTTCCCCGACTCACAAAAAACCACAGCACGGCCAGAAAATTGTGTCAGGAACACAAATAGCCCAATTTTCTTTGAATTAAGTTTGAATACCATGGCTTATCTGGATATGTTTGAACGGTTTTACAGGGCACCAACACCAGAAGATGTGCTGCAATTTGCAACAAGATGGGACAACATACCACACCTCCTATGATTCATTGACATGGCCTCATGAACCGTTTATGGAAAAGCGAACTGGGAGCAAAGGGTTATGGCCTTCATGTTCCCTGGACTTGTCCATATGAGCTTTTTATCTGTGGGGAAATTTAAAGCAGAATGTGTATATTAATTTGCATGGATGAACTCACGGAAACCATCATGAACACTACTACAGTATTACCATTGTAACAGCATTTTTTACATTAACGCAGTTTAAGTCCAGAAAATAGCGTGAAATGGTTCAAAGGATCAAAAGGAAGTTAAAATCATAAAAAATATTATGACGTTTTAGCCTAAAACACAATAATCTAATATAAATAAGCCTACATGCTTTTTCTTGCACCACACTTTGACCCCTTTGCTGTAACTTTGGTGGATGATGTTGGTGTCATTAGATGACACACATGCTCACCGGTGCCGTAAAATCATCAAATGTGAGTTTAATAATTCAGGGACCTGTCAGATGGGTAGAAAGTTACAGTGTTAAGTCTATGGGTGGCGCTGCTGTGCTTCAGGTATGCGCTGGAATGAGTGAAGCGTTGCTAAGCAACACCGCATACACTGCTAAGCTGCATCATACACTACCCAACCAAGAGAGAGACAGAGGGAGCAATAGAGACAGAGTGAAAGAGCAATAGAGACAGAGAGAGAGACAGTGAGAGAAAAAGCGATAGAGACAGAGAGAGAGCGATAGACAGAAAGAGAGATAGATTATGAGACAGACAGAGAGAGAAAGCGATAGAGAGACAGAGTGAGAGAGCGATAGACAGAGAGAGAGATAGATAATGAGACAGACAGATTGATAGAGAGACAGACAGATTGATAGAGAGACAGACAGAGAGCAAAAGAGAGACAGACAGAGAGCAAAAGAGAGACAGACAGAGAGCAAAAGAGAGACAGACAGAGAGCAAAAGAGAGACAGACAGAGAGCAATAGAGAAACAGACAGAGGGAGAGTGATAGAGAAACAGAGACAGAGATAGCGATAGAGAGAAACAGAGAGCGATAGAGAGACAGAGAGTGATAGAAAGACAGAGAGAGAGCGATAAGAGACAGAGAGAAAGAGCGATAGAAAGACGGAACGAGAGCGTTAGACAGACGGAACGAGAGCGTTAGACAGACGGAACGAAAGCGTTAGACAGACGGAACGAAAGCGTTAGACAGACGGAACGAGAGCGTTAGACAGAACGAGAGCGTTAGACAGAACGAGAGCGTTAGACAGACAGAATGAGAGACAGTGCGAGAGTGATAGAGAGAGAGTGGTAATAATGACCCCCTAGAGTGGTCTCAGTAGTAATAGTGATCCCCTCAGTGGCCTCAGTAGTAATTGTGACCTATCCACAGTGGCCCCAGTGGTAATATAATTACTACTGGGGCTGATATGGGGACACTACTAATAGTGTCCCCTATATCGACCCCAGTCGTAACAGTGACCACCACAGTATCCCCAGTATGAATAGTGACCCCTCCTGAAACCCATATACTTACCCCGCTCCTGGTCTTCAGACCGCTGCTGCAGGCGGAAGTGTGTGCACCCGCAGCAGCACCTCCTCTCTTCTCGCAGAACCAAAGAGAAGAGGTCAGGGAAGGAGGGGAGGAAGTTCCCAGATTCACACACTGCCGTCAGTGTATGCATCCAGACACGGCGCTGCAGAGTGATTATAGGCGGGGGAGCTGCAGCACTTCGGCTGGTAATCACTTTAATGGTGCCCCCATGTCCTGAAAGCACGACAAATGGCTGTCCCGCCTGGGAACCTGGGGAAAGCGGGACACAGGGTCTCAAAGCGGGACTGTCCAGCTTAAATTGGGACGTCTAGCCACCTTAATCTATAGCTTTGACAGGTAGAGTACCTGAAGGAAGCTGCTGCTAGGATTGAAAAAAGTAAGAAGAAAGACTGTGGACTACTGAAGAGTGCAAAAGGAGTCTTATGGACTAATTAATCAAAATTTGACATCTTTGGTACATAATGCAGGGTTTTTGTACACTGTCTAGTATGTGTAAAGATGATTCCTGAGTATGTGACACCCACTATAAAAAGTGGAGGACGAAGCGTGATGATCTGGGGCACATTGCTGGATCCAGAGTTGGCAACTTGCACAGCGTGACTGGCGCACTGGACAAAAAGGGCTACCACACATCTGTTGTACGCCTAGCTGGTTAGGGGCTCATATTACAACAAGAGAATGTTTCAAAACATACTTCTAGGTTATTTCAGAACTACTTAAGAAGACAAAAGAAAGCAAGTAGGCTTCAAAGAATGGAATAGCTTGCACAGTCTCCAGACTTAAACCCTATTGAGCTTGTTTGGGATGAACTGTGCAGCACATTTGTGGGAACTTTCTGAACAATTTCTGAATGTAATTGTAGAAAGAATGTCTCATTCGTGTAAAGCTGTTATATCAGCTAGAGATAGCTACTTTGAAGAGTCAAAAATCTAGATTTAATTTGGTGAGCTGTAATAAACATATAATCATTATATTATCCTATTAAAGGGGTTGTCCAGTTGTAAACTACTGGTGGTCTATCCTCAGAATAGGTCATCAATAGAATTAGATGGGTGTAGTCATCTCCTGGGAGCCCCACCAATCAGCTGTTCTTTGGGTCATTACACTTGTGCACTGAGCTGATTTTTGCAAGATGCAGGCAGTTCAGTTCCCACTGCACTGGCCAGGGTTGGTATTAAATGCCAGGTTGGCATTGAAATCAATCCTTGCAATACCAAGCCTGGCCACTGTAGTGGGAATGCAGCTGTTTTCTTCCTGCAGAGCACAAGTTAATTGTCTCAGCAAACAGCTGTTCAGTGTGGGTCTTGTGTTGAAGACTACTGCCTATCTACTATTGACCTATCCTTAGGATAAGCCATAAGTAGTTTACAACTGGACAACCCCTTTAACTAACTAGGCAAGGCCTCACACTAAAGGTGGCACCAGATTTAACACTGTTCAGTAGCATTAACCCTTTCAAATAGTCCCATAAGGTCCAAGACCTCCACCCTGGCCAGGAATTTTGTGCGCTCATGATTGATACGGTTACCCACTTTTCCTGATTTAGGCTTTTCAATATTTCTCAGTCATTCTCAAGCTGATTTTTACGCCCAACCAGGACACGCTGGATCTGTCACCCTCAGATCTTCCACAACTGCAAACAGTGATAAAACAAAATAGAACAAATAAACGGGAAATGCTGTCTATATAGCTAAACACAGAGGAGGCCCCGGCCTGAAAGCAGGGCAATCGTCCCAATAAGGACAGCCCTGACCGCATGCCTGGGCCCTTAATTGACCCTATGTGGGAAAACACAAGAAACCAAAAATAGGAAAGAAAACTAGCGCTGAACTTACCTCTGAGATGCACTGGTAGCCCAGCCAGAGAGAGACGGAAAAATCAACAGCACTTCAGCTGAATAGCTAAATAGCCCTGATAATAACCCACAGGTGAAAGTAAACATGTCACACCTAATACTAGACCCACCTGAGCCAGGAGATGTAGAAACATCTCCAAAACCAGCACCAAACTATCAGCAAGGTAGCAGTCCCCAAACTGCTTTAACACTGATGCCCCAGCAGCACACTCTTGGCTGCTAAAATAATTCTTTCTCTCTTAGCATATTGGTACAAAGCTGTTGGTAATACTTTTGATAGTCAATTCTTGATTCACATTATCTGCCTAAGGAGCGCTTGATATAATGCTTGGTTCAGCACCACTTGGTCCTTCAATATCAGGGGCAGCCTATGGGATTGTAGCATATTCCCTCCTACCTAGACCACTCTCAGCTGCTTCAATTCCCTTGTGGGACAGTGAGGCTACTCCACAGCCTGCACCAGGCTCCTATGCTACTTCAATAGGCTGGCTGCATAGGATTATCTGCTCTTCCCTTTATCTGCTGCATCACAGTCTCTCTAAAAATGTCTGTGCCATTCTGCGTTTTATATCCTTTCACCTGCTCTCTCTCCTTCTGAGGTTTCTTATGCTAGGAGGGAGCGCAGCTACAGTCCATGTGCTTTATTTTACTAATATTTGGAAAATATGCCCTTTTTTCAAGAAGGCTACCACTACAGAGTCATGGAAGAAGGTGGGGCCAAGGTTCCTTTTCACTCTTCTCTAGCTGCTTACTGTATTATAGCTGAACTTGCTTGCATCCTGTGATATCCCTGGAAGGTCCTTAAACACATAAAAGTTTAACTATGTAATTACTAGGCATATTAAAAGGGGTTTAACCCCTTATATGTGTACAACTATGTAGTTAGGTAATTGCAAATAGTCTGTATGGGCATTGCTTGTAATGGTCTATTCCTTAAACACTGCTAGTTCAGTGTTTCACATAGGAATGTGGGTTGGGAGGTAACATTACTACTTAGGGAGAGCACCAAGAAGGTGAGTGAGGAAGCTTATAAAGCAATGCATGCTCCTCTGGGAAATATCCAAATAAGGAAGATGGAATAATACTCTGCAATGCCACCTATTGGATAGTAGCATTCCTTCACATCAATGCTTGACTCTTTATACAGGTCTGTAGAGCAATGATTGGGAATTGAAAACCAAGCCAGAATACTATACATAGACAGCTGTTTTCGGGTTTTTGCCCCTCATCAGTGTGCAATCCGAAATGATAATTGCCTAATGATATTACCAGCTCCTTTGTTGGACAAATGAGAACCGTGACATTCTACACCCGTGTAAAAGGGCCGTTACAGACTGTAAGTAACTAAGGCCAGAGAAAATAAAAATAGTATATAACAAGACTGTGATATTGTAAGCAACCTATGATTATACAAAGACCTTAAGTTAAAGAGACCATACTTGATTTTGCAAGAGCCAGCAAGCTGAGAGTGTTATGAAGGTTCCAGGTTCTGTTTTGTTCAGTACTCTACAGATTGCATTGCCAATGTTTGAAACTTTGTGTGTCAAGTTAAAGTGACCATACAGCTAATTCAGATACCAGGTAAAGACTGCTACTGTATGCCACAACATGTGTCTCATCTACTGCGCCAATCATTGGGCTGCCCGCAGTTCATCATTTTGAAACAGTCTTTCTGCGGAGGTTGCACTGTGTCTCTGGTACTTTCTTCTGTGTCTCAGCCATGATGTTATCGTATCCTGCAAACATGTCTTGATAATGTGTTATGGTCCACTGTGGCATATTCAATAGTTAAAAGAGTTTTCCAGTGAAATACTATTGATGACCTATCATCAGCATAGGTCATCAATAGTTGATTAGCCAGGGTCCTTCGCTCGGGACCCCAACCGCTCAGCTGAGCGGGTGCATGCTGTCAGTGCTGCAAATACACAGAGGTAGGAGCGAAAGCCTCTGTGCCGACTTCTGTGTAGTGGCCAATGCTTGTAACTGCAGGCACGGCTCTAATTGAAATCAATGGAAAACCCCTTTAATGCTTCCTGGTTTTTGATCTCTGTTGCCACAGTGGTTCCTAAACGCTGTGTGAATACTTCTTAACCCCTTCCCGCTCCTGGACGTACCTGGTACGTCATGGCAGCCTGGTACTTCCCGCAACATGACGTACCTGGTACGTCCTGGAGATAGCACGGGATCACATAAGATCCCGCGCTATCCCGCAGCGGGAGCCGGCTGTCAGTCACAGCCGGCGTCCCGCTCCAACAGCGGGGGGGCATCGGAGATGCGCCCGCCGCTGTTAACCCCTTCCCTGCCGCGATCTAAGTAGATCGCGGCAGGGAAAGAGTTCACAGAGGGATCGCGATCCCTGTGTGTCTCCGGCCGGAACTCGCGATGTTATCGCGAGAGCCCGGCCTGTCACCATGGCAACAGGACGCCAGACACTGGCGTCCTGTATTGCCTGTGCCTATAATCGCTGTACAAGCGATAAGGCATGGGAGAGCAGTAGCTCTGCCATGCCTTATAACAGCGATCATAGGCACAGTGATGTAAGTCCCTCAGAGGGACTCAAATAGTATAAAAAAAAAAAAAGAAAAGTGTAAAAAAAAAGAAAAATGTAAAAAAAAAAATGTAAAAAACCCCTTTTTTATGCTTTTTCTAATATTAGCATAAAAAAAGGGAAAAAAACCTAAAACCCCACATATTGGATATTGACGCGTCCGTAACGACGTGTACAAAAAGTTGAACACGCTTTTTATTTTGTACGACAAAAAGCGTAAAAAAAAACGCTAAAAAACAGAGGCAAAATGCTAATTTTTAGCATTTTGCCTCACAAAAAATGCAATAAAAGTGATCAAAAAAGCCGTACATTTCCCAAAATGGTACCAATAAAAACTACAGCTCGTCTCGCAAAAAATAAGCCCTTAAAGAGCTCCGTACATAGAAAAATAAAAAAGTTACATGACTTTGAATGCAGCTATAGAGAAAAAAAAAAAGATTTCCAAAAAAAGGGGGTTTTATTGCAAAAAAGTGTAAAAACCTAAAAAAAATATAACAATTTTGGTATCGTTGTTACCGTACCGACCCGCAGAAAAAATTTAGTGTGTCATTTATGCTGCATGATTAACGCTGTAAAAAAAAAAAAATAATCTATGGCAGAATTGATGCGTTTTCTCTCCCTGTTATCATTAAAAAAAAAAAATAATAATTTTACGATATTGTCTATATACCCAAAAGTGGCACCGATAAAAACTACAGATCGCCACGCAAAAAACAAGCCCTTATACGGCCGCGTCCACGGAAAAATAAAAAAGTTATGGCTTTTGAAAAATGGAGATGGAAAAATACCAAAAAATCGCTTGGTCCTCAACGCCAAAATAGGCCGTGTCATTAAGGGGTTAAGGCAAATTTCACACGGGTAAGTGCGATATCAGGTCGTGAAACTTGGCCAGATATCGCGCTTGCCAATGTGTTATGTCCCATGGATGCGAGATGTTTTTGTGTTAAAACCACCTCGCATCACTTTGGGGAAGCTTTTCGCTGTGGCAAAGGATCGTGGAGTGTTTCTCATTGTTTTCAATGGGTAAACATCGCACTTACGTGCAACTCGCACGCCCTGCAGTTTTGTGCCATCCCCATTGAAAACAATGGGCAATGCGAGGGCACCCAAAGATGGGATCTTTTCCTGCACCGTGATGTGGGGGAAAAAAAACGCTTATTGCATAAACCCATTCTAAAGGATGGAGTCATGTCCGTGTGAGATTTTCTGCATCTCACAACGCACAAATTTTGTGCCATTTTCTTGGCCGTGTAAAAATGGCCTAAGGTTGTTTCAACACAGATGCCAGAATTTGCTGTCATGAAAAGCTACACCAAAATGCACAAGTTTTGTGTGGATTATGATCCGGAATTGTTGGCAGGAGAGGTTATCAATAGTTAATCACCAGAAACCCGCCGTATTGGGGTCTAGCAGATGGCGACTATCCTGGGATCAATACTAATGTAACATGAGTATTAGTGTAATATGTCTCAACCGCAAGTTTGGCTGTGGCAGGGCTCAGCTCCAGGTAACGCTCTGGTCACGCCCGCAGCTCCCGATTGGCTGTGGCTCCCGCATACATCAATCAATGGAGACATGCTGTGTCCGGAAAAAGTTTTGTCCAGATGCCGGAGACACCTGGAGGGGAGTGGCAGCACATGGCTCATCCAATGCGCATAGGAGATGAAGAGCGACGGCACCGAACACAACGGGCAGACAGCGTCAGCACATGGCTGACCTAGCTCAGGGTAGATGATGAGCGCCGGCAGCACATGGCTAACCTAGTGCAAGCAAGATGACGAGCGCCAGCACCGGAGACAGAGGAAGGGCAGCGGCAACCCATGGCTCACATAACGCAGAGCAGATAAAGAGGGCCGCCACAATGCACAGGGACTGCTTCTACCCCTGCTGTCCCATCCCCGGCACGCATATATCTATATTACACTCAAGTTCGGCACTTTGGAGCAATTCTAGCAACCTCATTGGTTCTGATTCACAATTCTAGCAATCTCATTGGTTGTTTGAGTTCCCTGATTCAACCTGATTGGTTGTTAGTGCCGAACTTGAGTGTAATATAGATATATGCCCCTGACACGCAGCTTGCTTGATGTGTGTGCTATCCAATAGGAAACTGTGGGCGGGACCTGTGCATTAGCAGTCAGTAAGCCCGGCTAACCCATGTCTCCACCGATACATCCGGTGGAGACATATTCCACTAACACCTGTAACATGATGGGTACACAGCCTAAAACAACATATTTATGGGGGGAGAATATCCCATGCTCACCATACTTATTTATATACTCATTGCCTACTGTAACATGGTGGATAATTAAAAGGTTATTGTGTTAAACTAGTTTTTCCCATATTGATGAGCAGCACGGCTCCCATAAAATGGGTGAAGAACCATTGTAACCTGAACTACCCTATGCTACTGCAGGTAGCAACTAAAGATCAGCGCATTGTTCAAAACTGTGGGTGATCCCATCTTCAATTGTAATGCCTATTGAATCTCTTTTTGCAGAACCCTTTTGTCCCAGTCTCTCCTTCTCCCTGATAGTCTCAGGAATTTGATACCTTCTAATTTGATATGGGTCGAATCAACATTGCCTCTGCATCAACGTGTTGGAAATCTGTGCAGTGAGTCAGGCTTACATTGCAGATTTAAGGGCTCCTACCCACTTGCGTCTTTTTAATGCTGCGATATCGCTGCGTTTTTTTAACGTGATTGTCAATAGGACTTTCTAATGTTAAAAACGCATCGCAAGTTTGTGCTTTGCGATTTTTGTGCAATGCGTTTTTAACATTAGAAAGTGCCATTGACAATCCGTTAAAAAAAGGAAGTGATACCGCAGCGTTAAAAAAACGCAAGTTGGTGTGAGCCCTAATACTTTTCATTGCCCCATCAATAATTTGGCCAATCAACAGCAGAATATTATAATGAGGTTGTCTTAGGGGAAAAAAACACATGGGCGTATGCGCAGCTATGCTGGCCGCAATGTAGCGTAGTTGCGCATGAGCCAGGTATTTTTTTTATCGGGCCATTCAAAGTCTGCGTCATAGAGCGCAAATTTGAAAAAAAGGGCAAGTCCTATCTTTTCTGGCCTGTACTATTAACAGGCGAGAATACTGCTAATGAAAAGAAAGAGATTCAATGGGCTTCATAATAGGACTAAATCATGGCCATGTGAAGAAGTCCTTACAGTTAAACTTTTCCCTTTACGACAGCACTTAACTAACAACAGTTTGTTCTACCATTCCATAGTTTTTATGGCTTACTCCCATGGGCTTCGTATGCTGCATATTATGGATGTATTTTTCCTGCACATAAAATACACAGTACACACAGTGAACACGCATGTAACATGCGTATTTGCTGCATATGCTCTATAGTTTCATATTGGTGTGCATTATGCACCAAAATAGGACATGTTGTGTTTTTCAAGCGTGTAATTTGATAAAAAATGCAGGCATTACTCGCCCAATAGATATCTCATGTGCTTTTAGCAACACGTACTACGCGTGTGAAAAACAGGCACGTAATACGCAGGCCACATACGCCTGTGGGCATAAGCCATATCACCTGCATTTTCACTTTCATTTTTTCCCTCCCACTTTCAAAAAATCTTAACTTTTTTATTTTTAAGGTGGCATGGCTATATGATAGCTTGCGTTTGAGGGAGAAGTTGTATCATTTAATTTACTATATTTTTACCGTATTATACCATATTTTTATCTAATACATAATGCTGTACTGGAATAAATATGCTTGCCATTAGAGACATTTACAGACTAATGTCATTCGTGTGGCTGAACAATAATGACAGGACGGCATAACATCATAAACTCCAGTAATGGCTCAGAGGGAGATAAGACATACAAAGTACATAGATAATATATCTCACTCACTTACTTTGATAGCCTGTTGTACTGCAAAGAACGTCAAACAAACTAAAACCTAGCATTGCCCGTCTTTCAGTAGAACAGGTCACGTGGTAAATCACATGGCCTAGGCTGAAAGTAACGAGCAGTCTACTTGGACAATTAAAGTGACCCTCCGATTTGGATGCAAAATTCTGTCCAAGGACAGGGGGAGTGAGGGGTATAAATACTGCAGATACTTGCCCTGTTTACGGGTCATCCAAGATGGCTGTGCAGCATAGGGGTTTAGAGATGGTCGCTTGTCACCGTGGCTCTACCGTTCTCTCCCCAGTTACGGGCAACCCGGGACACTTCCACGTCACCACAGGAGGATTTGACAGGGAAAATGAGATGGGTAACCAGCAAAGTTACCTGTAAGTCCAAGGTTGTCAAGGGTGACGCGACCGTTCCTTTCTTCTGATGCAACTCCCCAGTAGAATAAATAGAGTCCACACAGGATAAGTACTTTTCTGGACACACCGGGAACGGTCGATGATATCTGCTTAAGGTTGCCTGTCCACGGGTGTAGCGATATCCTGTGGCAGATCTCCGCCATGGGGGCTGCCACTGGGGAGCAGAAGACAGCTGACGGTTCTCCGCACTGAGTCTATCTGACAGATAGGTTCACCGCGGAGAATCGCAGCAAATCGCAGCATGCTGCGATTTAAATCCCGCGAGTCGAGAATTGCTATGATTCTCTGCTCGTGGACCCGCGGCTGCGCTTTTAATAGCAGTGCTATGGAAAGCTTCAGACAGCGTGGCGGCGTTATCGCGCCCGTGGAAATGCAGCCTTACTGAACGTCCAATTAACATTCTTACAGTAGACTGAGTGTAATAGCGATGGAGGTACATGGGGCATTCACACAAAGTCCACAGTCCCAGTTATCTGTGTCTTCTCTCTCTCGCCGCATAAATTCTCTCAACACCAGCTTGCTCACACCTACTCCATAGATACTCGCATAACAGCAGCTCATCTTCCTCTCAGTACCTAACGCTTATCTTGCAGTCACTTGGAATGATTAGCATAGTCCACACATCCAACAATCTCTCGGCCTCTTCCACCTCCACTACACGTAGACCGATGGTGTCTGTGTGCACGCAGACTCGCTCTGACCAGAACACATACTGGCTGACTCCAACCACTACTCCTTCTCCATAACTAACTCCCTCACATACACGTTGCAATCACATATATAAAGCACGATCACGCGACTAACACAAATACACACAAACTGACACAATTTCCAGACATACACAGGCAGTTAACCCTTGTGGTGCTGCAGAAATGCAATACACATAACGCTGATTTAGGCTACAAGCAAAACAAGGACATTACATAGGCACAGAACAAGCATAGATCATTCAAGTACATTCTGGAAACTTCCATTAACTTCAGGCCACTACAGCTGCAGCAATTTTCTAACTATCAAATGCACACTGTGCACTTCTGTCTGATTGGCCAGGGCTAATCAAATGAGCAGCTCAGGCCAGTAAGAAAGCAGGTATAGTGTGTTGGTAGTTTAACACTCTTAATACACTGTGGGGATTTATCTAGTCTGAAGATTGGGTCAGCCATGTTGGATGGCAGGAAACAGGACCTGGAACCAATGAATCGAAGGGACTGCACGAACAAGTGCAGGTAACACAACCCCCTCCCTTTCTGGTCCTGGTACAGAATTTTGTCTCAAAACCAGAGGGCTGCTTTACAAATTGTAAAGGTCGATATTTGATTATAAGCAATTATATATATATATATATATATATATATATATATATATATATATATATATATTAGTATGAATTTAAACTGTGCAATAACAGACACCATCAAATATACCACTTGTTTAAGTACTGAGGAACATATGGTGATATGAGATAAGGACATGTTCTACGCTTGGCCTCTTGGCACCCTGTCAAGATGTTATTCACTGTGACTTAAAAGCTTCTTCAAGGGATGCAAATGAAGAATAAGAATATATCCCAATGAGTGAGAATTAATTGACCACTGAGATGTTGGGTTGAGAACTGTCCAATGAACTATGATATTTCTTGGAATTTAGAAACTATACTAAGAATAATGAGATGTAATCAATGGACATGAAGAAGTCTTAAATTAACCTATGAAATGTTGAATTAAAAACTAACCAATAACCTTGCAAAGTTAATTGACCAATAACCAGTGACACACCCAATGTATTGGGGCTATAAATAAAGGTTGCCTGACCCAGGTCAGGTAGGAATTCTTTGATGAATTCATAACTGTGTGGGCTCCATCATTTAATTTCTCCGTCATATGACGTTTAAAGTCTTGGTGTGAGCAGCCCTACTGCACTGGTCACCTGGACTTCAATCACAAAGTACACTCTGCAGCGACTATCGCCGTAGCACAAATCAAAACAAAGAGAAATCACAAGTACTAGAATGCATCATGGATAACCAAATAATACAAAATCTAAATGTACAGAAAAAATAGACTCTAAAATTGAACTCAACAATGTTTAATTATTGTGCAGCCACATGAGTTGCAATAAAGGGGTTTTGTCATTAGAAAAAAAAATTCTTACCTATTCCACAGCTGTCAGGCTTCTTACCGCATCTTCTCCCCACTGATCTTCTCCTGGCTCCTCCAGACCCCATGGTCACCTCACCTCCAGCCGGCCAGATCCTCTTCTTCCTGTTTAGGACCAACCATTAGCTGCAGTTCACTTCCTGCGGGGCAGTAAAACGCTACAAGTGCCGACTGCACGATATGCTTTAGCGCGACTGCACAATATCTCGCTGCTAGTGTTTTATAGAGTATATGAAACATTAGTGATGAGACATTGCACATGTGCAGTCGCGCTAAAGCAGGCTGCTAGGCAGTGAACACTACATCACTCGTGACGTAGCGTACATTGCCCTGCAGGAAGCAGAATGCCGGCAATGGATGCTCCATCATAGGAAGAAGAGGACCCGGCCA
Organism: Eleutherodactylus coqui; assembly: GCF_035609145.1. Classification (NCBI taxonomy): domain Eukaryota; kingdom Metazoa; phylum Chordata; class Amphibia; order Anura; family Eleutherodactylidae; genus Eleutherodactylus; species Eleutherodactylus coqui. The sequence goes on along the minus strand of NC_089837.1, from coordinate 237,451,837 downwards.
GCTGGAGGTGAGGTAACCCGGGGGACTGGAGGAGCCAGGAGAAGATCAGCAAGGAGAAGATGTGGTAAGGAGACTGACAGGGGAGGTGAGTATTGGATTATTTTCATTAATGAACCACTTTAATTAGTGCATGAATGTGCCTAGTGACCAGGAGGGCCTGATTTTGGTCATTAACTGTTCTAGTATAGGATTATTAATTGCATACCTTGAATTTTAAATATTCGGCAGGTATGTGAGGTTAAATGCAATGAATAAGAAGGTTTTTTATCTCTGAAACACATTTGTGTTGGGATGTCAACTTCTGGATTATAAGGGACCTTTCGCACAGGACAGAATTACGCCGCAGGATGCAGTCAGATCCACAGCTGCTGAATTCCACATCAAAATCTGCAGGTCTGACGGCTGCTTCAGACGAGCATTTGTGCAAATATGCTTGCCGCAGTGCAAGTGAAAAGCAAGGTAATCAGCCTGTTGCACGTGTGTTAGTGCATATTACTGGAATATTTGCACATGCACGCCCAGTTCACACGCGCGTGTGACACTCTCCGTGGAATTGATTGGCTATTAAAGCCTAATGAGGTCCAGCTGTCTTTTTTCCCTGCATTTTGAGAAGTGCTTCACCCTTCTCCTTGCGTATGTGCGTACCTCCCATAGACATTTATAGGGCCATTGCTGCGCAAAACCCTGGAGAATAGAGCAGGTCCTATTTTTCTGTGAACACACGAAATGCGTGCACAAAATGCACTTATGAGAACAAACCCATTGAAATCAATGGGTTCTATTCTCTGTGTTTAGCGCATGCAAACACAGCCATGTAAAGGAGCCTTCGGCTAATTTCACACGGGCGAGCACAATATTGGAGTGTGAAACTCATTGCAATTTCCCCTGGATGCAATGCGTTTTTGGGTCAAAAATAACTTGCATTACTTCAGGGAGTAGCGATCTTCCGGCACGGCTTTCAGCCTCACCTGAAATTGGCAAGTGTTTCCCATTGTTTTCAATGGGAAACTATGCATCACAATGTATGCACCTTGTAACGCAGTGCAATTTTTTTCCTGGCCCCATTGAAAACAATGGGCGAGGCATTCCAGGGGAACACCCAAAGATGGGACGTACTCCGGAAAAAAAAAAAAAATCACTCATGTATATGACTGCATTGAAAAGAAGGTGGTTCATATGCATATGAGATTGGTGCGTCTCGCAATGCACAAATGTCATGTAATGTTATTGGCCATGTGAAAGTGGCTTCCTTTCCAGCTACTACTCGGACGCCTTTGTCCTTTGCCGGTCACTGCACTGGCTGCCCGTCAAAATAGAATTCAATTCAAACTCCCTACCTTCATCCATAAAAATCTCCATAGCATCACACCGCCCTACATTGCCTCCCACATCTCATTCCACCACCAAGTCCGCACCTTCCGCTCAGCTAATGAAATCAGATTAAGTGTCCCTTTAATTCGAGCCTCTCATTCCCCTCTCCAAGACTTCTCCAGAGCAGCACCAGTCTCCTGGAACGCGCTACCAAAAGCTATCCGGGTAATCACTGACACACTAAACTTCAGGCATGCTCTAAAAACGCAACTCTTCAGGGAGGCATACCATATCACCTAAACCAAACCCCTCTGTACTCCCACTGATAACATGCTCCCTGCCCTACTGACTGCAATTCCTGCTAACCGTAATCAACCGATCCCTGTAGTCACACCGATTCAGCCACCACACGGCTCAAGTCTGACCATTGTCTATATGTATAGTATCCCTCACTCTCCACCTCGCCATACTGTGCACATCTCCAGCCCCTTTACCTTCTGTATCACCCCATTACTTGTAGTATGTAAGCTCGTTGGAGCAGGACCCTCACCCCTACTGTCTCCATCAACTGATTACTACATGTAACAGTGCTTCTTGAATCTGTTCTCCCCTGTTTTGTAAGAGCTGCGAAATATGTTGGTGCTATATAAATAAAAATCATTATTATTATTTATTAACTGCTGATTTTGATGTGGAATGGCAGGCAGTTTACAAGCTGTTTTCAATTCCGCATCAAAATCCGCAGGTAGCCCATGGTGCGTCCTGCAGCGTAATTTCATCCCATGTGAAAGGTCCCTAACGGTCTCTACGAAAGCATTTTTGTCTACTATCTGGATATTTACCTTATGTACCCCAAAATGGTACCAATGAAAACTGCATAAGTGTAGGTAACATAAAACAAAAAAAAGTTTGAAAGTTGTATATACCCAAAATTAATATTGGAGCTTGTCTTACAAAAAAACAAAAAACCTTCAGTCAGTTCTGTTGACTAAAAAATAAAAAAATGATGGTTCTCAAAAAAATTAAGTGTTTTAAAAAGTAGTAAAATAGAAAGAAAAAGCAAAATGTGATATCTTTATAATCCTACAGAATAAATGTAAGGGGTTATTTATGCCACAAGGTGAATAGTGCAGCATTTACACTGTAGAATAGAATTGTTTTTTTTCCAGCCCCTCCAGCAAGGAAAAGTTAAAACAAAAAGTTAACCAATAATGGATTTTGAAATGTGGCAGTATGAAAAAAATTGCTGTGCTCTCAAGGCTGTACTAGGCTGTGGACTTAAGGGGTTAAAATGTCCTACTGGAACTGTCCATGAAGTAAGGAAGTGAAGGAGGAGCTGCTGTCTCTACAAGAGCTCTCCTAACCTACACATGTCTGCTATCTGAACCAGCTCAGGGAACTGCTAGATATTCTCCACTACTTACATGAATGGCTTACTGATAAGGCTATATCTCTTATGAGGATGCACTTACACAGCAAACTGACATCACCATAATCAACTGAAATACACAAGTTACAAAACAACTTGGCTCTACAATCATGCCCAGCTGAATAAGTACAAGAATCCAGGGTCAAATCTCAAGCTGTACACCACACCAGAGCGGCAGCTGCCTGGGCATGGAGGGTCTGTTTGACTATGTGGGACATTTTGGAAGGTAAGCTGTCTTTAAAGTTGCACTAAGTATATAAAGTATGTACTAAAAGTGGGGAAAAGACTGAATCAAAGTAAAAGGTTTGAAGGTGTGTGGAGTCTTGGGGTGTAGTGCCTGAAAGAACGGATTCTAGTGTAAGAAAGCTGTGCTGTATTTTCAGTTTATGAGAGAAGAGAGGGCTATTGTTAGATCAGGGACGGAGGCTATAAGTAGTTGGTGAGCAGAAAGCGTAGTATGGGAACACAACCTTCAGCACAAACCGCTGTCAAGCTGGACAACTTAATGCAAACACCATATGTAATGCTGTAAAGAGGACGACTTCAACTGTAATAGGCTAAAAAGTATTGGTCCAGTCTAAGACTTTTTCTTAAAAACACCTTTTTCTTAGTTTTTTTGTAGTCTGTGTATCTCTAGCCTTGTAGACTGTAAAATAATGCTTATTCAGCAAGTCCAAACTGTATTGAAAACACTTTCAAAATTATATCATTGGCGGATTGCATGTGCGGGAAGAAATCGCAGCATGCTCCTTTTTTCTGCAGATCCCGCAGGGATGGCTTCCATTGAAGTCAATGGAAGCCGTCCGATCCGCTGCACAGCCACAGCTGTCACTGTGGACGTGCCGCTGATCTGCGGGAAAGCAAAAGACTTAAAAATAAAAAAGGCACTGCGCACATCGCCGGCAAGCCCGGATATATCCTCTGTGCTGAAGAAAGAAGATCCAGACGGCACGGAGGAGACCCGTGCTGGATCTGGACAGGTAAGGAAATGTATTTTTCTGTCTATGTCTGCGGGTACGGCTGGATTCCGCTGCGGGATTCAGCAGATGGAATCCGTGAGTGCAACTGGACATGAGATCTTAGTCTCCTCACACCTACTAGGTGCTCTCCCTAAGGAGAAGCAATATCTTCTTCTCTGTATGCACGTTGGACATATTTATTTCCAAAAATCTTGTCCCTTTTTTTTATTAAAAATATTATTCACAATAGTGAGCTTTGTAGTCAGATGCAGCTAAGAATCATTTAATAAATTGCAAGGATTTTCATATCTGCAGGCAATTTATAAAATCATCTAAATCTGGCAGACTGCCTTAATTTGATGAATGGATGAATGTACCCAGAAGCAGACAGCTATGGGCTTAGACTGGTGCAATTCAATACAACAACAGGGATTACCTTCTTAATGCGAATGACACATTAGTAGGTGTGAAAACTAGGCCCAGATTTATGCTTAGGCACAGGACTATATGCCCAGGAATAACAGGAGCTCACAATTCTAGTCCTTACCTCCATCAACCCCCAACAAGCTCAGACAGGTGCTGGGGCCAACTGAACCTGAAGGAGCCCACTCCACTAGGTTAGAATTTTTTTTTAAATTTGCCAATATGATAGCCAAGTGTAACAGAAGGCTCTGGATTCCCCCCCAGGTGGCGGCCAGGTGAGCAGGTAATGCAGAGAATCGGGCAGTGCTGATTCAGTAACAATAGCTACTATATTGTAACCATATCTCTGGATTGCAAGTGGCCGACACTGGCTTCATTACACATCGATAGCCTCAGGTAATAAGCAGTAACTCTTGTGCGACTTGTAATTAAGCCATGGTGCAGTCCCAATTCTTATGACACTGTTGTGCTCAGCAGGCTTGGACTGGCCCATCGGGGAGTAAGTCAATTCCCCAGTGGGCCCTTGAGCCAGACGTGGGCCTGCCTCAACAAATCCTCCTCAATTTCCTGTGCACTTTACAAACGGAGGAGGATAAGCAATATTACGGATAAGTGCTATATAATTAAGCATAAGTGTACGTGTGAGCTGAGTGAGTGTGCGAGCTGTATTCTAAGTGTACTGTGTCTTAAGTGTGTTACTTGGATTAGTGACTTTGGATTCAGTAATTTATTTAATTACTGCTTATCTATTTGAATTTTTGCATGTACTACTTTATCTACTCTGTCCCTACGATCCCCATTTAGAATGTGCTGCATGATCGGCAATGCCATTCAGTGTACATCTTTGTGCCATGTATCCAGTCCTTGAACAGTCTTCAAGGGTGCATACTGCTGTACAAAATGTGAACGTGTTGTGCATTTGGAAGCACAGATTCTAGATCTAAATGAGCAGCTTACAACACTGAGTTCCATTCGCATCATGGAAAGGAGTTCGCTGCTCACTGAGCAAGCACTTGCTGGGGTAGATATGATGTGTATGGTAGTTTGGGAGAGCAGATAAGCAGGTAACTAGCTGGGTAACAGTTAGGAGGGGTAGAGGGAATAGATCCAGGGATGCTAGTCCTGAAATGGCACACTCTAGCAAGTTTGCAAAGTTGGCAAATGAGGGGGATGCTGTTACATGATTAGCACTGCTGCAGCATGACATGGCCCCTGACCGCTAGGAGAATGTCTGCTCCAGTAAGAAGGGAAATAGAAGGGCAGGGCAGGCTAGACAGGTCCTGGTATTGGGTGACTCAATTATTAGGATGACAGAAAGGACAATCTGCCAGAAAGACCGGGATCATCGAACAGTGTGTTGTCTTTTTGGCATTCGAATTCTACACATTGCATTAAATAAGTGGCTCAGGAGTTGGTGTAGGAGGGAGAGGTTTGGATTCCTGGAAAACTGGGTGGACTTTGCTGATGGCTATAGGTTTGACCAAGTGATGGGCTGCAACTCAATGGGGAAAGTGCAACTGTTTTGGGGGAGAAGATGGCTAGAAGGTAGGAGAAGTGTTCAAACTAGGGACTCGGTGGGAGGGCCAGATAGTATAGACAGAGACCTGGGATTAAGTAATGGAAATGGAGGTGGGGCGGTGGGAGGTGCAAATAGAACTAACAGAATAGTTAATAGTGATACACATAATATAAAAAATAACCAGAACCTTCTAAACTGTATAGTGACGAATGCTAAAAGTCTGACCAATAAAGTTGATGAACTAGAAGTAATAATGTCTGAGGAAAACTACGACATGGTGGGAATAACTGAGACCTGGTTAGATGAAAGCTGTGATTGGGCAGTGAACTTACAGTCTTACACGTTTACAGTCTGAGAAGGCAACATAAAAAATGGAAAGGGAGAGGGGTTGTCTTTATATAAAATCCTGTTTAAAGCCCACACTACAACAAGACATATGTGAGAGCTGAACATGTGGAGCCTCTATGGGTAGGAATACATGGAGGGAAAAACAATAATAAAATCCTTATAGGGATTTTCTAAAGGCCACTAAATATAACAGAGTTTTATTGGGGAGCTACAAATATACTAAACTTTAGGAAGGCAAAGTTCCATCAGCTCAAGATGCCTTAAACCTTATTGACTGGGATAATGTCCTCAAAAATAAGAGTACAGGCAATAAATGGGAAATATTTAAAAACATCTTACCGTATATACCGGCGTATAAGGCGACGGGGCGTATAAGACGACCCCCCAACTTTCACCTTATACGCCGGTATACAGTGGAGAAAAAAAAAAATTCATTACTCACCTCCCCCGGTGTTCTGTCGCGCTCTGGCAGGATGTCGCTCGCTCCTCGTCCCCGGCGCAGCATTGCTTTCTGAATGCGGGGCTTGAAATCCCCGCTTCCAGAAAGCTAATACACACGCCGGCAGCCATGACATCATTGAATGGCTGTGATTGGCTAAAACGCACGTGGCTTCAGCCAATCACACTATTCAATGACATCATTGAATGGGTGTGATTGCTAACACGTGCGCCTTCAGCCAATCACAGCCATTCAATGCTGTCATGGCTGCCGGCGTGTGTATTAGCTTTCTGGAAGCGGGGATTTCAAGCCCCACATTCAGAAAGCAATGCTGCGCCGGGGACGAGGAGCGAGCGACATCCTGCCGGAGCGCGACAGAACACCGGGGGAGGTGAGTAATGAATTTATTTTTTTTTACACTTTTTTTTTTTTTGTATTACCGGCGCATAAGACGACCCCCGACTGCAGAGCAGATTTTTCGGGGTTCAAAAGTCGTCTTATACGCCGGTATATACGGTGAATACCTATTGTGAACAGTTCATACTTTACATGAATAAAAGGTTTAGGAATAGAAGAAAACCAAATGTGGCTCAATAAAAATGTAAAGAGGACATTAAACAACAAAAAGAAAGCATTTAAACTACTAAAACAAGAAGGCAGCGAAGAAGCAGTAAAAACCTATAAGGAAATAAATAAATAATATAAAAAAGCAGATTAAAGCAGCAAAGATGGAGATAGAGAGACTTATTGCCAAGGAGAGTAAAACTAACCCTAAATGGTTCTTTAATTATATAAATAGAAAAAAGCATTGGCTGTTTAATAAAATAATGTAGGAAAACTTGTAGAGGGCAGTGAGGAGAAAGCAAATCTATTAAAGTTTTTTTTCTCCTCCAGTGTATTCACAGAGGAAAAGGAAATGTGAGATGATATGCAGAGTGATAACATAAACTCTCAACTAAAATCTAACCCAGAAAGAAGTGCATAACCTCCTTAAAAAGATTAAAATAGAGAAATTGCTGGAACCCAGTGGCATACACTTCCAGATTCTAAGGGAATTAGGTAACGTTATAGACAGACAGTTGTTTCTTATATTTAAGGACTCTATAGTGACAGGCTCTATTCCACTGTATTGGTGCACAGCCAATGTGGTGCCGAAAATCAAAAAGGGGCCAAAAAGTGAACCTAGAAATTACAGGCTTGTAAGTCTAACTTCTATTGTGGGTAAAATGCTTGAAAGGTTTCTAAAAGATGCTATCCTGGAGTACCTGCCGAAAAATAGCTGTATAAGGGCTTTTATCCACTTGGTTTTTTTTTACGTTGAGATATCGCTACGTGTTTCTAACGCGATTGTCAATGGGGCTTTCTAATATTAAAAACGCATCGCACAAAAATTGCAAATCACAAACTTGCAATGCATTTTTAACATTAGAAAGTCCTATTGAAAATGGTGTTAAAAAAAAGCAAGTGGGTAAGAGTCCTAACTCCATATAACTCCAGGATAAGTTTGAGGGGTCACTCCTGCCAAACCAATCTGATCAGCTTCTATGAGTAGGTAAGTTATAGACTGGACAGTGAGAAGTCTTTGGATCTTGTGTATCTGGACTTTTCAAAAGCATTTGATACTGTACCACATAAAAGGTTGGTATATAGAATGAGAATGCTTGGTCTGGGCAAGAATGTGTAAGTTGGTAAGTAACTGGCTCAGTGATAGAAAGCAGATGGTGCTTATTAATGGTAAATACTCTGATTGGCTCACTGTTACTAGTGGTTGGTTTTGGGCCCTATTTTTTATACATATATATATATATATATATATATATTTATTAATGAAATGATAGAAGGATTGCACAATAAAATATCAATATTTGCAGATGATTCAAAACTATGTAAAGTAATTAACATGAGAGGACAGAATGTAATTGCAAATAGATAGGGATAAGTTGGGGGTTGGGCAGAAAAGCGGCAAATGAGGTTTAACACTAATAAATTAAAGGTTATGCACATGGGGAGGAAAAATACATGTCACCATTACACACTAAATGGGGAAACTACTGGGCAAAACTGACATGTGAAAGGTCTTGGGGATTTAAGTTAACTGTTAGCTTAATTCAAACAACCAGTGTCAGGCAGCTGCTGCAAAGGCAGATAGGGCCATGGAGTGCATCAAAAGAGTTATTAGGGTACATGGCGAAACCATTGTTCCTCCTCTTTACAAGTCACTGGTCAGACCACACGTGGAATTTTGTGTACGGTTTTGGACACCGTTAATCAAGAAAGACATATCAGAGCTTCACTGGGTTCAAAGGTGGGCAAAAAAGTAATAAATGGAATGAACTGACTACAATAGACAGATTATCAAAAGTGGAATTTTTTAGCTTAGAAAAAGACGGCTAAACGGTGACCTAATTACTATGTATATAAATAGCAGGGGACAATACAGAGATCTGCCCCATCATCTATTTATACCAAGGATTATGACTGTAACAAGAGGGCCTCCTTTACATCTAGAGGAAAGAAGGTTTCTACACCAACATATAAGGGGGTTCTTTACTGTAAGAGCAGTGAGACTATGGAACTGTCTACTTGAGGACATGCTGGTGGCAAATTTGACAAAAGACTTTAAGAGGGACCTGGATGCCTTTCTTGAGAGTTGCAATAAAATGTTATAGTCACTGATTACTTCAGAAGGGTCATCCAGTTACAAATAAGAAAAATGGCAGCACATCAGGTTTTAATAAAAACACCATAATCTTTATTCCTCCAAGGTTATTCTTAAAAAAGGCAGGCTACGTTTCGGCCTCAAGAGGGCCTTTTTCAAGCTACCTTACACATACACGGACAGCACTTAAATAACAAACAAGGAACACTGGGCACAAATCAGCATACAAGACACACCCACATGAATCACTCCATAATCCCAAACAGGTGTGCATATATGACACATACCAAATGAACAGGTAATCCCACCGAGAAGTGACATGGAGGCTCCTCTGCTGAACACTGCATCATTGCATCTGAGGGTCAGTGATCCAGATTGGAATCAGGAAAGATGTTCTTTCCTGTAAATGAGGAAAATTGGCTTCTATTTCATTAGGGATTTTTGCCTTCCTCTGCATCAACATTGGGGGGAAGAGGGCAAATCGTCTGAACTGGATGGATATATTTCTTTTTTCGGCCTAACATACTATATGCTAACATCGCTGCAGGCCCCCCTTCACCTATTACCACTCAACTCTTCTTATTGCTATTGCATGACCTCATCACCACCTGTCTTGCTTCTTGAGTGGCATGATGAGGCAATGCAGTAGTGGGATCACGATACTGTTTCCAGATGGAGTGAATCTCTGCAGGTGACTTAGTGCTCACAGAATGGCATTATCGATAACCCTTAACTCCCATAACTTCCTATCTTGATTCATGTGTTTAGATAGCACATTATTACTCCTGCTATCTGAATGTGTTTAACCCCTTGGCAACCTGCACCGTGTATAATATGAATACCTTGATGTTTCAACTAACAGTTTTACACATGACACCATATAGATGGACAGTTTTGTGATCAGCAACAGGTGACAGGTATATATAAGTCTTTAGATGCCGCTTGAAAAGAAAAAAATATATATAAAAAATTTGTTTCCCCATCAGAAATAAAATAAATTATCAAAGACGTATATTCGCCAAAATAGTATAAATGAACACCTCAACTCATCCTACAAAAAACGAGCCCTCACACAGCTCCATCTATAAAAAAATACTTATTGTAGCTTGTGAAATGTGGCGCCATAAACTATTGTCTTTCCATGAATTGTGTCATTATTCTGCAAAAGTAATGAAATGTAGAAGAAATAATTATACATATGTGGTAGCACCATATTGGTGTCGACCCACAGAATAAAGATAACACTGTTGTATGGTAAATGCCGAAAGATTTTATGCCACATTGCGAAGAGACCCACTGAGACTGTATTGCCCAAGAGCCCATATAAACCTGCGTTCGGGCCTGCCCTCTTCACTTATGATATGTCAGTAAATGTTATATAGTATGTACAGGCAGGTTCCTATACATACAGTTAGTGTATACCTTTAGTGACACCACTGTGAGTTAAACTCATTATTGGACAAGGTGCAGTTTATATATGAAACTTTTACACAGCTACACTATCTAGTTTGCTGAAGTAGCTAGGTTTTCCTTTACTGAAGGCAAATATTCAGTTTGTTGCCCTAGCCTTGTATCTAAATACTCTTATAATGGGTGGTACTAAGCTCTGTGACAGGCACTTGATGGGTTTATTTCTCACATAGAGGCACAACACTTATTGGTTACTGTCACTGTGTAGTTCAAAAGCAGGAGGAACAAAATGCTTGTGGACTCTAGAAGAGATACACAGTCAGCTTTGTGGCTTCCTTCAAAGTTGAACAGTTACGGTAAACTTGTCTCTATTGAAATCTAAGGGCAGGTTGTTCTCAAAATGGCAGCTGGCTCTTGCCTATCGCGTCCATGTGCTGTGGTTCTAAGGGAAGCTTTCCACTACACCACCTGGCATTAGCCCCTTATCAACACAGGACGTACTGTGTCAACGAGCCCTATGTCAACGAAAAAATAAAAAAGCTATGGAAGTCAAAAGATGGTGGCAGAAAATTATTAATTATTTTAGTTTTTTCTGAAGATATTTTTAAAAGAAGTACAGTAAAAAAAAGAAATCTATACATTTGGTATCGTAATCATACTGACTAATGGAATAAAGTGATAAAACAAGACCCGTCCAAAGATGGCAGAATGTGTTTTTTTTTTCATTTCACTCCACTTAGGCCATTCTCACACACACTGTTTTTTACAGCATTCAGCATGACATTTCAAACGTTGCTCTATATCAGTGGTGGGGAACCTATTGCACGCGTGTCAGAGGCGCAGAGCCCTCCCTGTTATCATGTGCCGCCATCGGCCGCTCACCATGTTAGTGAACACCTGCAGCGGCCGTGGCTCCCCTGCCGATATTTACTCAGCTGCGCTGATCCCGGCCACACTATGACATCAGTGTGCAGCCAGGATCCTCCTCCTCTGACGTCTCCTTTTCGGTTTCGCAAGAGCAGGGGAGGATGTGTCCGGCAGTACACACTGACATCACAGTGTGCACCTGGGATCAGCAGCAGTGCCGAACAAAGGAGCAGTGGAGCTTCCATGAGGAGGAGGGGGTAAATATATCGGTCTCAGGGGACCACTATTACTACTAGGGCCGCTATGGGTTGTCACTATTACTACTGGGGGCCACTGTGTTATGTCAATATTACGGCTGGGGCCGCTGTGGGATGTCACTATTACCACTGGGGCCACTGTGGGAGGTCCCTATTACCGCTGGGGCCACTGTGGGAGGTCCCTATTACCGCTGGGGCTGCTGTGGGAGGTCCCTATTACTGCTGGGGGCCACTGTGGGAGGTCCCTATTACTGCTGGGGGCTGCTGTGGGAGGTCCCTATTACTGCTGGGGGCCGCTGTGGGAGGTCCCTATTACCGCTGGGGGCCGCTGTGGGAGGTCCCTATTACCGCTGGGGGCCACTGTAGGGGTCCCTATTGCCGCTGGGGCCACCGGGGGGGTCACTGTTACCGCTGGGGCCACCGTGGGGGGTCACTGTTACCGCTGGGGCTGCTGTGGGGGTCACTATTACCGCTGGGGCCACTGCAGTCAAAATCTGCCCCCTGTCAATTTTGAAGCAGCCCTGTCCTTTTTATAACGACTGAGGTAAAAATCATAAGTCGTGATAAGCCCCGCCCCCTGACATGTTGCCACTTTGCAATAAATAAGTGGGTTTTTGGTTGTAGTTTGGGCACTCAGTCTCCTATCCTGTAAAACGCTTCCATCAATTTCAATTATGTGCTTCTCAGATGTGTGTTCAAAAATTGTGGAGTAAGAAACACCACGTTTGAACACTGTCTGCTCAATATTAGTGCATTTCAGCACTTTTTAATGCACCTCAACACCCATTGCAATGATGAGGGTGCTTTAACAAATGCTGTTTGAAAACGCCATTAGAAAGCACTTTAAAATGCTGCGTTTTAACATAGGCCTGTTTGAGCGCAGCCTTAGGCTGGGTGTACACAGGGCTGATTTCCAGTGGAGCTCATTAACGGGGCTCATATCCAGCCTGGCTCTAAACTTGCACCATTTGGAACGGGTTTTAAAGCAGATTTTATCGTGAATTCCTGAGCATAATTCACCCCCTAATTGAGAGGAGGTGAATTCCGCTGCAAAGACTGCAATAAAATTGACATGCTGCAGAGTTGAATTCTGCACCACATGTCAATTTCCTCATGGGATTTGTGCGGGTTATTTTCGCAGCTCGTAGAGAGGATTTTCGAAATCTTGTCCACTTTGCTGCTACTATAAATGCTGCCACACCTCTGCACGAAGATTCTGCAGCAATTCCGAACTGTGTGAAATCCACTTAGAAGTTATGTTTAAAAGTGTTTCTGTACCATTGAAAAATAGAACTTTTCCCACAAGAAACAAGCTTCCAGACAGCTATGTTGATGGATAAATAAAAGAGCAATAAAATTTAAGATCTTTTAGAAAGTGTTAAGGAAAAAAAAGTTTTTCTTGGGGGGGGGGGGGCAGTCCTTAAGGGGTTAATTACCAGCATGCACCAGTCAGTTGCATATGATGCCCCAGCACCTGTAGCCATGTCTGTGACTGCTACTTCATTAGCCATTTACAGTATGGTCTTAACATCCATGCCATAAACACCTGCAATGTCCCTTTAGTACAATTAACCTAGGGCGTTACCTGTAGGTCAGCCCTGCCAACCCAAACTTCCGGTGGAGACATACTACATTGATGCCCTGACTGTCTAGTCCCTGATCCCCACGAAGTTTTGCGGCAGACTGCATGTACGGGAGCTCAAGTCCCAGCACACATACTAACTAGGAGGACTAGAAATGTCTTCATGCCACATCGGACTAACATGCAGGAGCTATCCCTGTGCACGCACGTCAGCCAAAATGCAGTGCTAAATAGCAACATAGGTAGATCTTGTCGTAAACCTGCTGAGTAGTTGCATGAGTGGAAATGCACTGTTAAGGCCCCCTGTCCACGGCCGTGACAGAATATCGGAAGCGATATTCCACCGTGGGGAACGAGGGGGGAGAGCAGTCAGTTCTCTGCGGCATGCCGCAATTCGAATCCCACGAGCGGAGAGTTGCTATGATTCTCCGCTTGTGGACGTCACGGCTGCGCTTTCCATAGCAACGCTATGGAAAGCGTTCACTGTGTTGCCCACGGCTGGATTATCGCCGCAACTAATGCAATGAACTATCGCCCATGGACAGGGCCCCTAAAGAGACGGATAGTGGATAAGAAGGTTAAGAGTTAAAAAGGAACAAAGAGAGAACCCCTGCTTTCCTATTTTGTTTATTGGTATAATTAATGCAACATTTAGAAATGTTTATTGTGATCCAGATACCATCACCTCATGTCTTGCAGAGCCCTAGTGACTTTTTACGTGCCCATGTTGTACCACGTGACCTCCCAGACCAATCAAACCATATCTTATACAGCACAACAGTACAGCTTAAAGTACAAATACTTGTGGCTAAATTACAAATACTTGCCGGCTCCTCCAATAAACATTTCTGAATGTTGCAAAAATTATACAAACAACAAATTAAGAAATGGGGCTGTTTGTTTTTTCCTTTCTACCCCCTACCCCTTTTACAAGTGTAGCTATTGAAAGATGTATTAAGACTCTAAGGGCTCATGCCCATGGATGGAGTGGGATACGCCCGCGGATTTACGCTGTGGGAGAACAGCTGTGGTAAGCAAAAAGTCCCTGCTGGTGATCGCGGAAATTTTTCCGCTGTCTCAATTAATACTGTGTCAATAGAACCTAATAGCTGCGTTATTCTGCGGTGGGGAATGCGGCAGAAATCCATCCGTGGGCATTAGCCCTAAAAATTGTACCAGGCCTGTGGAATAGTTAAAGGGACACTGTCACCACGGAATAACATCGTAAACTAAGTTGCGGTGATATGGAGGCGAGATGTCTTTTTTTTTTTTTCTTCATATATACTCTCACAGTACGCAATTCCCGCAGTGTTGCACCTTGAAGTCCATGCGCAGCCTGAAGATTTGACTCTTCTCAGACTGATGAGCATGCACATTGGTTCTATCCCGTAGTGACATTGTTCCTTTAGGGAGCCTGTGAGTTATTTTATAAACTGAGAATATGCAAAGACACCGAGTGAACTTAAGGTAACCAGCTTGATATCAAGAAGCTGTGCTTCAATACAGAGATAGTGTGAATGTGAAGGCTATACTAGGAAACCATGAATATCAAGCAACTGTGATTATAAAGCTAATGTGAATTTAGAACAAGCAGGATCATAAAGAGACAATAAATATCAAGAAAGTGTGAATATGTAAAATGATTGTGTATATACTGCATGGGTGGTAAAGTCAAGCAAGTGCCCGAAGTACCAGAGATAGTATTAATGTGCAAAGAGACTGTGAGTATGCAAAAAGCTTTCAGCATAGCCAGAGAGAGGAAGCAAGCTTGTCTCCTGCCAGGACCGAGTTGCCCAAGAAGAAAGTCAGCACTGCCTAAGTGATTGCACCTGTTCCAACATTTGAAACTTTAAGCCAAGTAAAAGTCAATGTACCACTGATTCACGTTAAAGTGACTGTACCAATATTCCAGCTGTCATTCAATGGCTGAGCGCTCTCTGTGATAGGTCACAGTGCTCAGCCAATCAGAGGCAGCGCTTTCAATCCTCGGCCACGAGAATACAGATGAAGACTGACGAAGAGAAGAGTTTGACAGGGATGATTTTTGGGGTAGGCCTTATATTTCGCCCTCGAAAATCTTTGCTGCGGGGGTTGCCTTTATCCCATTGCTGTCAATGGTGTGGCAGCAGGGGTGGCCCCATTGAAAGCTATGGGATAGCATCGGGGTCCTCTGTGAGAGGATTCTTTGATCGCCGCTGCAGACCCCTCATCACAGAACACTGTGACAGTGCTGTCACAGTGTTCAGTGATGAGGGGACTCGTCGCAGAGATTAACAGAACCCTCTGGGAATCCCCTCATTCCCTGTCACCTCTGTAACAGCACACAGTGTCTTTACCCACAGCACGGACCTAACCGGCGCACGTTAAAGGCACGCATGTCCTATCTTTTGCAGGTGCGAGTATTTTGCGCCTCTAAAAAATGGACATGTGAACACTTCATGGGAAACCAATGGTTCTAATAGGCGTGCAAAAAAATTGCTCACTTGAACTCGGCCTAAAGGCTTCTACCCACTAGCATTTTTTTGAGCGCTGCAATATCGCTGCGTTATTTCAAGGGGACTTTCTAATGTTAAAATCGCATCACACAAAAATTGCAAAAGCACAAACTTGTGATTTTTCTGCGATGCGATTTTAACATTGAAAAGTCTAATGGAAATGAAAACGCAGCAATATCGCAGCACTAAAAAAAATGCTAGTAGGTAGAAGCCCTAAGGGTAGTTTTACATGGGCAAGAAAATCGTGCAATTTCTTTTTTCTGCGTGATGCGGGAGTCCGTAAAAAAGCAGATTATTAAAACAATGATTTACAATGATTTACTTCCCATTTGCGATGTTTTCACTGATGTGATGTTGGGAGAGCAAAAAGACGCGGCATGCTTTATCTTTCTGCGCTGTGCTGTTTTTTTGGTCGTTTTTTACAATTATCTCCAATGTTTCCCTATGGAGCCTACTTTTCATCGCAGTGCCATGCAACAAACTTGCATTGTGATTTTAACATTAAAATGTCCTATTGATTTTCACTAAAAATTGCAGCAAAATTCACCATAAAGACACGCAAGAAAATCGTGAGCAGTGGTGATGATTTTGAGAGAAAAAGCAGCGGTGAAGCTCAAAAATCGCTGGAAAAAAGACTGTTTTCTCATGGTAAAATCGCGATCGCCCGTGTGGAAATATAGACCACATTCCCTAGGGCCGGGCTCACAAGAACGGGTTGGATTCTGGCTATGGGCCCGGTCAACCGCCCTGTGTACCTGATTTATGTGTATTGTGAATGACCACGGCACCTCGCCGACGGTCTTGCATAGTACAGTCCTTTTTATTGTTTGTATTTCCCGCAATGACCTGGGTACCCGCAGTCCATACGCAATGCTAATTGTGTATGGGCTGAGGGTTTGTCACCTTCATTGACTTCAATGGAGGCCGTTCCCATGGAGTTCGTGGCAAAGTAGAGAATGCTGCGTTTTTTGTTTTTTTTCTAATCATGGTATAGGCTATTTGTATCTTCCATATTGAAGTCAATGGAAGCAGTCCGTCCTGTGGTACGTCCGCAGTGAGCACTGCGGAAGTATCGCGGGATCCGTGTCATCGCCAAGTGCCGGCACCTACTGCGAAGAAAGACACTCCCGGACAAGTACGCAGGGGTCACCAGCTGGGCACCAGGTCGAACTCCACTACGGGAATCCTGCATGTGGGGTCCGATCCACCTGTGTGTAGGAGGCCTTAGGCTGAACATGCATGTGTTCCCAATGGGAAGGGAGAAATAAGGTTGGGACATCGAAATATCGATATATCGAAATATCGATATATCACTGATGCTTTGGCGATACTTTTCATCAATATTGTTATGCCCGATATATCGGTATCATCGATAGTTTAAGGCAATATAATATCGGTTTTTGTAAAGAAGAAACGTGTCTTGTGGTCAGGTGACCAGATTTTCTTTCTTGTCGATGTCGATGTCCCAACCCTACCTCTGTCAGACACCTCTGGCAGTAGCGTATGGCTCTTGAAAACAAAAGAACAGGCAGTTGAAACTCCTTCGTGACATCACTAAGTGGCTGTGATTGGCTCATCAAGCGCCGGCTGTAATTGGCTGCTGGCGCTCGATTAGCCAATCACAGCTCTCGCTTTGCTAGAGGCTGGGTATTCAAATGGCAGACGGGGAGGACTCTGCAGTTTGCCGCAGTGCCACCGGAGACCACCGGGACGCCGCGGACTAGGTGAGTATTGTTTTTTTTGGGGGGGAGGGGTGGCATGTAAGCTAGGTCCTATTTTCGGGGAAGGCCTTATATTTCAAGCCTCCCCCAAAACCCGGTAGGTCTTACTATCGGGGTAGGACCTACTTTTGAGGAAACACGGTTTAGGTTCTATTGAAAATAATAGCTCAATGTTCATGCTGCGGAATTCCCCAAAGTGGAATTCCGCAGTGTGAAATAAACCGCCGTATGTCCTATTTGCCGTGGGAATACATGCGGCCGGCTTTCATTGTAGTCAATGGAAGCCAGCCGTTACACTATACTTCTGCTGTCAGTACAGCAGAAGTATCGCGTGAATATGCGACCCCGCACACCGCTGGCCATGTCATGCGCTGTACTGCACATGCGCATCAGTGCGTCAATAATTAGCCGTAAACACAACAAAGTGAATTTTATCTGTGAGCTGCCATGCATTGACCACTGGCACATAACATTTTTCAACTGAAGGAAAGCAGCATATGGAGAAGGTAGGATTAGGTTTATTGTGGTTGGTTCTTCTATGCGGGCCAATGGGTAAACATAGTTATGGAGATCACTTTAGATATCTCTGTTATGGGGATACAGTTGCTGCTTTTGTTATAGGTGACTTTGAGACCCTCTAATATGTGGATATTGTGGTTTTCACTGTTATGAGGGCACAGTGGGAGTTGTTATTATGGTAGGATCGTCCAGCATCAATATGAAGGTACTGGCTGGCACTAATATGGAGGCACTGTGGCTTTTATATACCTGATGGCTTAGAGCTCCCCTGGTGTTCTCTGGAATTTCCGGTCACTATGTTCTGAACATAAAATAGTATCCCTTTTTGTGCTTCAGCAGCATTAATAACTAGTTAAGTCTTGGCTGCTTATTTAGGTCAGTTAGGTGTTTGTTTTCTCCTAAACAAACATTAGCTTTCAAAATACCGGTATTTACGTTTCAAATGAACAAAATGTGCCGTTTTTACCCTTTACTTTTTCTAATCCATCGCACATTCTTCCTCAGATTGGATTTCTCCCTTCTTATTTATTATTTTGTATACCTAGAAGAATTAGGGCTCATGCCCATGACCGTCGTGGGATACACCAACAGATTTACGCTGCGGGAGTACCGCGGTGGTGAAAACGCGCTTGCTGTTGATCGCAGAAAAACACTCGTGTTTTCACGGTCTCCATTAATGCTATATTAATGGAGCCCTCCCGCGGTGTAAATCTGCGGCAAATGGAACATGCCCCGTTTTTTTAACACTTGCATAAATCCGTGGTACATTTCTGCATGTCGGCATTGGCTGGCAGAAAAGCTATTAGGTTTAGTAGAACCTAATAGCTGCGGAATTCCACCGCGGTACAAATCCGGTTGTGGGCATGACCCCTTATTCTTAAATAAGTAATCTCCGGTGTAGTACATGAATTGTCAGCATTAAAATTGTTGGAGTACATGATCTATGAATATGACTAAGGCTGGTCTCGAGCGTGTGGTAAACTCTGCATATATGTATAACACTGCATTCTACTGCTGCGTGGACCCGCATATCACTGCGCATGGCAGGAATTTTTTTTGTGTGTTTTTTTTGTTTTTTGATCAATCAATGGGGTACAGGAACATTTGCAAAGTAATAACGAATAACATCATTTTACATATTGATCACGCAGGATCATTCGCATGGGAAATAACATCTTACTTGAACAAACTTATAATAATTCTTTCAGTATTTTCCTGTCATCAACTATTTGTTTCCTTAGTTTCTGCATTCTTTATTTGGGGACCGGGGCAGTAACCTGTAGTCCTCTTTGTCATAAGGTAGTTTCAGAACAGTCTTGACTCATAATGCCCTTGACCTCCTCCTGGGGGTCTGGTGGGAGGGGAGGGGGAGGTGTGGATGTGGAAGGGTTGGGGAGAGGGTAAGTGAAGTAAATATGTTTACTACAAGAGGCAGATCAGGACCCTTAGGCCCCCTTTCCACGGGCGTTGCGATATCCCCAGCGGATCTCCGCCACCTAAGCCGCTGCCCAGGAGCAGGAATCGGCAGACAGATCTCTGCTGTCAACCTATCTGACAGATAGGCTCACCTTGAAGAATCGCGGCAATTCACAGCATGCTGCAAATTGCCAGCCGCGAGCGGAGAATCGCAGTGATTCTCCACTCGTGGACACGGGGCTGTCGCTTTCTATAGCAATGCTATAGAAAGCTTCAGACAGCGTGATTTGCCGCCCGTGGACAGGGGCCTTTTTGGTTGGGGTTCCCTGTCCCTTACTTGCTCTCCGCTCACCACTAGCCTGCTCAGAGCTCCCCTCAATTACTCCACTAGGTACCATTTCTATAAGGGGTTACTATAGCGGATATTTCCGCCTCTGAGAAGTGGAAAGTGAGAAACCCCTTTCATTTTTTTGAAGTTTCTTTTTTGCACCCCTTTCCTTGTGCCTCTCTACTTCAGTTCTTTCCATGGTCATTATGTGAGTGAGTTGGGCCACCACGTCTGCTTCCTCGGGGAGCGTCTGTGACGATTGTACACTTGGCAGCTAGGAGGAACACGTGCATGAAGGGTGGGATGGGTGGTTGTTCAGTCATGTCTGTTATCTCTTGCGGTTCAGCATGGAAGAGTAGGGAGAGCCTGTTACACCTATTTTAATCTTCCCTTTAGTTTGGATGTATTGTGCTATAGATCCCCAGAATCGGTTTATTTGTGTGGATGGCCATATGCCATGCTCAGTCTGTGGCAGGGAGGCTATTGCAGTGAGTTTTGACTACGCACACTGTCATGCAAGGTGTCTTCTTGGTTTCATTTTTTTTTCCTTAAATTTTGTGCTCTGTCACTTGGCGACATTGCATAGAAACGCTGCACATACGTAATTTAATTTCGCATTTACAGCATTCTGTACGCACCCGTAGAACAATGTGGAAGTAAAATGGAACATGCTGCTTTCTTTTTTACTTGTGTATTATACACGATTAAAAAACGCCAGTATGAATGTACATAAATTTCCACACTGTACCGGGTATTATATGCACGTACATCTCGCACAGAATATGCAATTCAAATATGCTCATGTGAGCCTGGCCTAATACATTTTATGGTTCAAAATGTGTTTATTTGATTTGTAGATTTTTATAAAGCCAATATCAACAGGGCCTACAATCCAGGCCAACTTACATCGTTACATCGGTCTTTAGTAGAGATGAGTGAACGTACTCGGTAAGGGCGATTTCGCAATCGAGCACTGCGATTTTCGAGTACTTCACTACTCGGGTGAAAAGTACTCGGGTGCGCTGTGGGGCGGGGGGTTGCAGAGGGGAGTGGGGGGTAGCAGCGGGGAACAGGGGGGAGCCCTCTCTCTCCCTCTCCCCCCCCCACTCCCCGCTGCAACCCCCAGCTCACCCACAGTGCACCCGAGTACTTTTCACCCGAGTAGTGAAGTACTCGAAAATCGCGGTGCTCTATTGCGAAATCGCCCTTACCGAGTACGTTCGCTCATCTCTAGTCTTTAGCTTAAAAACACATAAGTAAATAAACTCCTCCAAAATTAGTTCTTGTGTTCTGTTCTCTGTTATTGAATAACTTTACTCTTAAGAAACTATTTCAATATGCAACTTAAACTTAGCAAATTAATTGAATGTTCAAATACACCCCAGACTCAAGGTGTATTAGCTCAATAAGAATGAGAATAGATAGAAAATTAGTAGAGTTGGGTTTGGGAAGAAAGATGGGGGAGGGTGGAGGATGATCAAGGGGGGGGGGGGGGAGGCGACTGACCTGCCTTTCCCCGTTAGTCCCATTCGCGTCTGCTGGTTCCAGCTATCATTGTGTGATATGACCTCTCGTGTGAGGAATTGATGCTGTTTGGGCCCAAATGGGTATCTCCCCTGTCTCTCTCCGGGAGATCCACACACTCCAAGTCGCTAGGTATTTGCTATGCCTCATTTTATCTCTGGCGCATAACTCTTCCATATACCCCAACCTATCCATCGTTTCTAGCCACATTACTCTTGAAGGTACAGACGCTGCCTTCCAATTTCTCGCGATCACATGATGGGTCGCTAATATGAAAAATTTTAACAGTGATTTTTTGACACTTGCCAGGGACCCAGGGAACATTGAAAGCAGGGCCACCTCTGGTGTCAGCCGGAGAGACCCCCCACTTACCCATGAGTAAAGGGCTCCCACCTCCTGCCAGAGAGGACAGATCAATGGGCATGACCACCACATGTGGATATAGGTACCTCTTTCCGCCTGGCATCTCCAACATGAAACCGAGTGCTGGGGGTATATTCTGGTGAGCTTCTCCGGTGTCCTATACCATCTGATTAGGATCTTATAGATCAGCTCTTGCGATCTGCTGGACATGCTCAATTTGTGTGTGAGGGTGAACGTTTTTTCCAGACCTCCTCCTGGGGTAGGAATCCCAGCTCCGCTGCCCACTCCCTCTCTAAAGCTATCCCACTTCTCTGTGTCTCTCTCTCTACCATAAAGTGATATAGGTCAGATGCGCTTCCCTTCGTTGATGTGTTTAAGGCATATTGACTTTCAAAGGGAGTTGGGTCGGCCCCTAATATTTGGTTTCCTCCTAACGATCTTATGTAATGGCCCAGCTGTAAATACTGGTACCATGCTCCGGTCGGGGACTCCCTCCCCCCCAGAATCTCCTCCAATATTTTCAGTTTACCCTTCTCTGTCATATCTCTCACTCTGGGGATATCTACTGATTGACCCTCTTTCAACATATCTACCAGAGAAGAGCCCCTGTTAAATGTTGGGATGTCTTTATTGCCCACCAGCGGTGTCAGCGGGCAAGGTCTTCTGATCAGTCCCATTCCTGTGGCCCAACCTATCCAGACTGTGAATATCCCCTCTATAAATGGGGATAGACCTACGTCCTTATATTTCCCGTTTCCCGGGATCCAAATTAGGCCGGTCACACAATGGTCGGCTGCCTACTCTCCATGATCACCCACCACTTTTGCGACCTGCCCTGCGTCAATTCTAGTATGCGTCTGGTCAGTGTCGCCCTATAGTATAAAGCGATGTTTGGGACCCCTATGCCGCCCTTTTCTTTGTGGCCAGTGAGAGCCCTCCAATTCCGTCTGGGTCGCCCCGAGCCCCAAATAAATCTCATCAGTAATTTCCTGATTTTGCTCAGGAAGGTCCCCGGCAGGGGCACCGGCAGAGTCTGCATAACATACAGCAATCTAGGGAGGACGTTCATCTTCACGGAGCTGATCCTGCCAAACCAAGAAAGGGGCACCGCCTGCCACCTGTCCAAGTCTTTTTCTTGGCCTAATACATTTTAGAAACTATCATTTCAAAAGAACATTTTGTGGAATCTGTTTCAAATGTAATGGTTGATGAGCAAAATGACGTCATACTGCAACATTATGCTGAAAACCAAATGTTCTAATGGATGATAATGCATAATGATGATGATAATACATGATTTAAAAAGTTTCCCCTTTCACTAATATTATCTTTTTGACTTTTATGTAACCTCTTGAAGCTTCAAAGTATATTTGTATCAATTAACTGAGCAGCTCATATGCTCCAACTGTGTAATACACTCTATGATGAAATTTAGACCTTTAGCCCAAATTCTGGGACAACAGCTGTAAAGAGAATGTGTGTTTGTCTACTTCTTTGTTTGACAAATATTGGCACACACTAACTTCCACAGTTTTCATGGCCCTCCAAAGAAGTTTTTAACTTACAAAACGTGCATTTTTTTCTAGCAAATTAAGGCTAGGTTCACACGGGGCGGATTTGCCGCAGAAATTCCGTCCGGAATTGCCCCGCGGCAGATCCGCCTGCGTCCGCTAATCCCGGTGTTAGCCAGCCATGTGGACGAGATTTCTCAGAAATCTCGCCCACACAGGATGGTGAATCCACCGCGGCAAAGCCGGCCGCAGCATGTTCATTTTTTCTTCTTCCCCTGCGGCCACGCTCTCCTCTATGGGAGCACCGGCCGCAGCGGAAGAGCGAGCGGCCAGGCCGCTTCAAAACCAGCAGCTAAGTGCAGCGCTTCTCCCGGCGGAAATTTAACGGTTTTTCGCTGCAGCCAAACCGTGAGATTTTCGCCGGGAATCCACCCCGTGTGAACCCAGCCTAAGGGTGAAGATTTGTAAGCAAAAATCCATACTGTATTTATTATTCTGTGTAATAAAATATAAACCATTAAGCTACTTGATAGAATAATACGTTACGGCTTTTATTTTTCAGGAAAAAAAATGTTGCGTTTCACTAGTTATTGATGAGATCCAAGGGATGAAACCTAAAATCACTGCAGAAAACAGAACACATTAAAGGCTTATTCACACGGGCTTATGCGTACAACGCTGCTAGTATACCACAGCCTTTCATGTACAGGCTGCGATTCGCACTGCACATGCCTGGAAATATGATGTCACAGAGATGCACAGTGTGTTTTTTTTTTGTTTTTTTTCCAATTCCGGGAATACGTATCAAAATGCTGCCCCTTTGCAATCCCTGTGTATGGACATTGTTTCATATGTAGCCCACTCACATTTTCTATGCAGAGAAATAGAGCATGCTGCAATTTATTTATCCTGTGTCTCGATGCACAGCACCTACACTCCGCTGTAAATGGAAGAGTCAAAGTCCATTGACTTTAATTTCTCCCATTCACTGCATGTTACGCATGGGAAATACGCGTGTGTAATACGCAGTGACAATATACCCGTGCGAATGAGCCGTAATTCGTACTACTATATATGTGCATGGATGCGTGATTATGATTAGCATGTTAAAACAACAGTAAAAGCAAGAACTATACTATAATGTTATAGGATGGGTGACAAATGTTTGAATGATGGGAACCCACCATTGAAGCCCCTCCAATCACTAGAACAGTGGTCCTTAACCCCATCTGTTCCTACTTGCTGCGCAACTGTTCATTTCCACCAGTCCCATAGACATTGAATGGAGAAGCAGGATGAATGCTCAACCATTAGTCATAATCAAGCTCCTCCTAACTGCAGTTTTGCAGTGAGTAGAAACTAAGGGGCTGGGAACCCCCATTCTAGTGATTGGAGAGGCCGCCAGCAATCACATATAGTGGATATAAAAAAAAGTCTGTACACCCCTGTTAAAATGCCAGGTTTTTGTCATATTAAAAAAACAACAAAGATGAATTATTTCAGATTTATTTTCACCTTCAATGTGACCCGTTATCTGTATAATTACACTGAAAAACAGAATTATAGACTATGCCGCGATTTTTTTTCTTGCAACATAGCATCAGTGAAAACATCACTAATCTGAAGGAAACCATTGAAAATCATTGGTTTCATAATTCTACATTATTAATCATACTTGCATTGTGCGAAAATCATGCAATTTTTGAACTACGTAAGTTAACAAAGTCTTGTGAATAGTGCCAAATGCTAACGTTGGGAAAAACATGGTTTTCTGGGTCATTTGTTTAGGAATTACAGGGTGTTAATGTGGGAAGTTGCTATGCCCACTTCATGTTGATGAATTCCCTTCTATGTTCTCCTTCCTCCTTGTCTTTGATTTATTTGCAGCAACTGGCACGCTTCCAGCAGTGCTGCACAGGAATCCAATGCTTGTATGAAAAATAAATAAAGTAGTATAAATCATATTATATAATAAGTTGAAAACAATGTAGACCTTGCATCAGTGTGAAAACAGAGTTGGGAGCGACAAGCAAAAAAAGATATTATTTAATTTCTAACTACCCTAATTTTAAAGTAAATTGGAAGATATAAAGCCATGCAATTGAAGGCCTGAGCAACAGAGGTGCGGCCAGAGGTTTGTAAAGGAAGTCTGTCATCCAAAATCACATCATAAACCAAGCGTTACACAAGATGTAAGATTGACGGACGAGGGTAATCCTATTGTTTCTGCTCTTCAGTTACTCCACTGCTGCATAAGCACCATGTTCACATCACATACACAGTTGGCTAATTAATTTCCTATGGACACGCGATTTTCTTGCATCAGTGATGCCTTTTCCTGTAAAAAAATATCTTGCATCGTGTCACTGCTACCCGCGATTTTCTTGCACAATTAAATTTTATCACGAGAAAGTTAATAGGACTTTTGTTAAAATCGCACGAAAATAGCAAGTTTGTGCTATGCGATGCGATAAAGAAAGAGGCTCCACAGGGGAACATGTACAACAAAACATCGCAAATCGGAGCTGTATTTTTGCAGAACTGTCGTATTGTGAGAAAATCGCGCGATTTTATAGCTCGTATAAAGAAGCCTTAAGGGCTCTTTTGTTGTGACAGCGTATTACGCGTGCGGCTTTTGTCCGTGTAACACGCTGTACCAATCTGCCATAGGCTCCCATGTTGCAGCTCACACATACTGCGCAAAATACACAAGCAGTAAAGTTCTATCTTGGTGCGTATTATGCGCAAATTCACGCCGAGATGATGCATTGCGATTGGTGGTACACAGCAACTACGGAATGTCAATCGGGATTCGGCACTCCTCAATATGTGAGTAATACAGAGCGTATATTCGCCAGTGTGAATGAGCCCTTACTCCCTGGGAAGCCACACAAAGGACGTGCAGTCTGATGGTCAGAGCGGGGCAGGTCACTGCAAATGTGTCTTTTCCAGTAGGGTGGTGCAAGCGCATTATGTGACAGCACGGCATCTGGAGACATCCATTATTAGTAAACAGTTTGGAGAGGAGCAGGACCAGGCAGCAAGATTGCTTACTGCACATGCCATGCAAAAAATCTGATTACGGGGCGATAGTCACTCTAAACAAAAAAATGGTATGGTTACATTTGCTTATCAATCGACCATCTTGCATTACTGTTGATTTATGATGTGAATCTAAGGTGACAGACTTCCTTTAAACATAAATAGACAGCATCTTGGCAAAGCAGTATAGTTTTTGGTGGCAACCTTAGGCCGGGCTCAGATGGCCGTAATTAATACCGTACTATGTGCCTGAGCACACAGCAAGTACGCCATGATGTGTGCACTTGCTGCGTTCTGCCAATCATCATGGTGCGTTTGCACACAGAATACGAGCCGAAATAGAACTTACTGTGATTCTTTTTTTTTCTTGAATACATATTTTATACAATTTGTGTGAGCAGCGACATAGGAGCATATGAGAGATTGGTACAGCGTATTACGCGTACAGGTTTTAAGCTGTGATCATATGCTCATCAAAAATCACAGAAAAGGAAAATGTAAACAAATGGAAAAAATCACAGAAAGGCTTACAACTAGAGATGAGCGAGCATACTCGCTAAGGCAAACTACTCGAGCAAGTAGTGCCTTATGCGAGTACCTGCCTGCTCATCTCTAAAGATTCGGTGCCAGCGGGGAGGAATGGGGGGGAGATCTCTCTCTCACTCTCCCCCCCCCCCCCCGCTCCTCCATGCTCACTCCCGCAACTCACCGCTCTCCCTGGCCGGCACCCGAATCTTTAGAGACGAGGGGGCAGGTACTCTCATAAGGCACTACTCGCACGAGTTCGCACGCTCGCTCATCTCCACTTACAACCTATTAACGATGCCATATTTCAATCCAGTCGTGTACAACAAAGGTGAACCGCACTGGCATCAGCGCATTGCAGGTTACTGATAAATACCAATAAATGCCGCAAACATTAGCCATAAGGAAGGTGTGTGAGTGGCGGCTCATCAGTGCCATGCACCTGTGCGGTTTCTCCTCCATATAGCAGTCTGACAGTCTACATGTTTGGGATGTGGTATTGTTGCCGGCCCTCTTGTATCCATATATCAGTAAGTATATAGCGACCTAAAGCTATAAACTAATTCCAAACACAACGCTGTTTATTCTTCTAAACAAATGACCACAGTTTCTTGACATACTATAATGCAGAACAAAATTGTATCCTTTTTATTTTTTGTACCTTCATAGTTACCTCTTTAATATTACGTGGATTTACCACTCTGAGTGCCTCACGAACTGAGGATGTTGTCCAAAGCAAACTTCTTAAAATCCTGCTTTTATGCTTTTCAAAGCAGAACTAAAAATAAAAGCAGTGAGCAGGGAGGCGGCAAGAGTGCTGGTTTATGCCTGCACTAGTTTCCATACATGAGGCCACAGCGAAAAACCGCAAGACCTCCATTGGGAAAACGCAGCTTCAAAACCCACGGCACTTAGCAGCTGGTTTTGGAGCGGCTTGGCTGCACGCTTTTCCGTTGCTGCTGGTGTTCCCATAGAGGAGAGTGTGGCCGCAACGGAAAAAAAAAAGAATGAACATGCTGCGGCCTGCGAATTCGCGCCGCAGCGCCGGCTTCTGCCTGGTTTGCCGCGATGGATTTTCTGAGAAATCTTGTCCACATGTCTGGCTAATCCCGGGATTAGAGGCCCCCAACGGATTTGCCGCCGGTGAAATTCCAAACGGAATTTCAACAGCAAATCCGCCCCATGTGAACCCAGCCATACAGTCCTTATCAGATCATGTGAGCTGAGGAAAGGCTCAGCTCTAGTACTAGTATTAATTTTGGAAAAACATTTATAAACACTTATGAACTTTATTAAAAAAAAAAGAACAATTGCTTGAGGAAAAACCTCCACATACTCTTTTCTCTTTCCACCATCATGCAGCCATTTTCCAGCTGCCAAGGCAACATTTTCAAAGCAGTTTGAATCCTTCATGTCAGCAGCGCTGAGTTATGAAATACATATCACAGCATGTCCTGTGCTGCCGCCTTTAATAATTTAGTAATTATAAGGCATAGCAAAAGGAGAGAAAAATGTTTGATTGTTTTTTTGTTGTTGTTTGTTTGTTTTTTTTGCCTCTCTTCAAATTTCCTTTAACATTTACAATGCAAACATTCTTCATTTTCTTAGTCTGCTTACAAGTCGACCATAACTGGATCTGCACTTTATATTGAATTTTACATTGCATACATTAATGGCTATTGATTAAAGTCTGATCACTGTGGCACAAATAATTCTAAGCGGAGCTCATATATTTAAAAAAAACGTCCCCACATGCGCAGTCACCTCTGTGGCACCTGAATGTGCTCATTATGTACTCAGTAGGGTTTGCATTTTTCTTTGTAGCCTAACGTTATTTTTTGTGTTTTTTTTACAGATTCCAAGCATATGTATACTTTACATGTGCGTTTCAATCTATTTCTTGTGGCATCCACTACCTGTCCTCTGTGTTCATTGCCGTCACTCCAAAGTATATCTGCAGACCTCCAGGAAATGTGAGCCTGATACTGCTCCATAATGACACTGTCTCTCGGTTCAGTGAAGTTTGGCATTTATGGACATCAGTAAATGATCCCCTTGTTGTACAGCAGGAAAATGGGGAGATTTGGGAGCTACATCGCTGCAATCTGTATAAACGTATAGATTCCTTTACCCCAACATATACCTATCAAGGAAATAAGACCTCATATTCCTGCTCTGATGGATATGAATATGATTATACTAATTTGGAAAGCAGCATAGTAACGGATTGGGATCTTGTGTGTGACCAGGAATGGCTTGCTAAGTTTGTTCAACCAACATTCATGCTGGGAGTACTTATCGGTGCAGTAGCTTTTGGTGATATCGCAGACAGGTAATTTATTTAAATAAGATTTTGCTTTGAAGCGTGATTAAAAATGGCAGCACATGGGTTAAGTAGGACTTTGTTTAAAATATATGCTCACAAAGTAGCAATGCAACACTTGTATACTGTATAATTCAGTCAAAAAAGCAGCAGTCAGTCAAATGAGAGGCCACTAGGATATAAATATAGTGTGCACATGTTGAGGAAAGAAAGGACGGAGAGGTTTACAATTCAGAAAGTTCTTTTTCACGACCCTTCTGCAGTCTTTAGCACAGTTTGTGGCTCGTGGAAGCCTGGGATTATGTGTTCCTTTGTTTTGTTTGAATTGTAATACATTGAAAGACATTAATCGGAGCCAGCAGTGCTTTTGAGGTTTACTTCTATCATGATGGGCTCCACTGTGACCCGAATACCAACTCTAACGACACAAACAAAATGCTCGGAATCGGTATTCTCCACAATTTATTTCACTCCCTCCTCTTAACTATGGCCATGGGGGCAGAACAGGGATAATCTGCGGTTATTTTATAGCTAGGGAATACTGCACACAGCGATGATATGGTAACTGCAGATTACCAGGATAGTGATGTCATTGCACTGAAATCATGCACACAATGAAGTTAAAGTGACCCTGAACAAAGGCTACACCACATCTCTGACTACCTGATGCACACAGTGTATTAGTGTGCATTGGTAGTGTAAGACCATACATGCTGGACTGATTGGCCAATACTGCTCATGTGGGCAGCACAAGTCAATCAAATCAGTGTGTAGTGTCTTGGACTAATGATGCATACTAGCGCACGGCATACATCAGGTAGTTGGAGAAGTGGTGCGGCCATCTTTATTTGTCCAGGATTGGAGGGTATCATTGGGTAGAGTGATGTCGCAATAAGTGGAGACTCCACACAGTGATGTCATTGCACTAGAATCATGTGCTCAGTGATGTTGGAGAACAAGAATGGACACAGTAATGTCTAGTGATTTCAAGTTCATAGGGCTATGGCCAGCAAATATACTGCAGTCAGGCGCCCAGGCAAATAATTTTCAAAAAGTTCCTCCCTTATTCTCCCCTTTTGAGTGCCACCTTGAAGTCGCCCCACATGACCTGTCTAACGGCCCTATTATTAATTTGTAAAAAGTAATCCAATTTTAATACCTTTTAAACTGCGTAAGCCCCAATTTAGTCTTCTGTCTCCCATTCTACAGAGACGTATGTCTGGTATGCATTCCACTGATCGGTGTTCATGGGAAAGGGGAAATAAAGGGATTTATTGATGGCCTAAACTTGAGATGGGCCATCAATGTGAGATTAGTGGGGGCTTTAACTCCTGGTACCTTCCTAACAATCATCTGATTGAAGAAGCAGCAGCACTCTGGCAAGCGCTGCAGCATTTTCATTGTTTGCCAGGCACGCTCTGTACTAGCTGGTCTTGGTTCTGCAGTGGCTGCAACTTCGGTCCCATTCAAGGGACTGAGTACAGACACATTCACTGCAAAATGTACAACATTAGGCCTGGTAAATCATAAAGAGGCCTCAGCAACTGCTTGAGTGCTACAGCCCTTCAATTAGCTGATCATTTTAGGTGTCAGAAGGCCGATCTCCAGCCGTCCGCTGTTGATGGTCTAGTGACATAGTGTACATTGACCTGCAGAAAGCAGAATGCCGGCAATGTACGCTTCGTCCCAGGAAGAAAAGGATCCATCCGGCTGGAGGTGAGGTGACCCGGGGGACAGGAGGGGTCAGGAGAAGATGGGTGAGGTGAAGATCCGGTAAGAAGACTGCCTGGGGAGGAATAGTTAATTTTAGAATTTTTTTTTAATGACAGAAACCCTTTAATTATTATGCTAGAATAAAGAATACTGTAATCCTCCCAAATGTCATCCAAATGTAAAGAATGGGTCCAAAATAGAGAAGAGAAAGAAATGGACAAGAAGCCTTAAACATTATTTATGCAAGCGCTGATGCTACTTCTGGGAGCCCTGCTTGCATTACCTTTGCCCTATGATGTACAACCTCCGAGAAAAAGGGAAGTAGAAAACCTAAGCCCTCATTCAGTGTGCCTTGTAGCAATTGCATGGGTTGGCTCTATAGTCCACATGCAATTGAGGTCACAGCTAAGGGATACAGTATATGGTTATGTCACAGCACAGGAAGAAAAGCAAAGTATCTCTGCACAGGGATTCATACTTTGATGTCACAATCACTGAGTAATGCATGTGGTGATGTCACTTGGCTCACAATCTAGTAGGATTTATTAGTAATATAATTAGAAGGACACAATGACAGATTTGGCACTACAATTACTCAAGTCTTCTCTTGCAACTGTATTGTAAAATGAAAGTTTATCACGGTTTCTGACGCAAGCAACCTTTTAAGGTTTTTTTGGTGTTTGAAGAAAGTGGCTTATCATGTGACTTATTTACTAGCCTTGTTCAGTAATTATTTATTTAGTGAAATTAACACTGAAAAAGTTCATGCCAAAATCAGAAATTCAGCTAAATTTAAGAAACACTATAAAGGCAAGTTGTGTTTTACAGTGTTTACTGAGCCGCACTGTTGCATGTCCTGAACTCCTCCATGAAAACTTATAATGGGATTCGCTGCATTTGATTTTTACTCCATGTGAAAATCGCTCATGTAAATAGCCTAATTGGCTTTGTATGGGTCCTTCTGCTGTCTGTGGAATACTTGGACAGCCCACAGGCCCATCATACAACTATCTGAATATGCCCTTAACATCTTCATCAGAGTGTCCCCATTAGTATCCAAATGGTACATAAATGTGAATATTGGTTTGGGATTTTTGTAGTCAGAAAATAAAGGCTTCTGTCCTCCAAGTCATCACTTTAGTAAAACTACGTAGGACTTTAGCACAATTTTCTTGATTTGAGACCCTGGTAAAACCAATTTACCACTTTTTAGTTATCCATTAAAGAGTCCTTCAGCTTGAACAAGGAATATTAGGCCTCATTCACGCGATTGTTGCTCCTCTGCTATATTTTGCATTTGATGACTTTATAACCATATTAAATGGGTTGGAAAATAATTTGAAAATGCTCCTGTGACTAGAGGCTACAGCTACATATTTATTGTCATGCTTCCTGGTGTTATTTTTTCACTCTTATTATGTCCACCATTATGTCCAGTGCTTCTGGGAAGAATCCTATTGCAATGTGCCAATTCATATTGATTATCTTGCACAACAGTGGGAATCGCTCCAACTGCATTGAACAGGAAGGTTTCAGCGGTGGGACTGAGTTACAGAGGATGAGCGTCCACTAGCACTGGACACATTAGATGGACATTCTAAGTTGCAATCAAAAGAACACCAGGGGGCGTCGTAATATGTAACAGGGATATCTACATTTAGGAGCATTTTTAAGTATTATTACAATTGAAAAGTTATGGTTTTTTAATATAATCTAACATAGTACCATAGTATATTAGGCTGAATGAAGACAATGTCCATCTAGGTTAGCCTGTTTCAACCCCTAGTTGATCCAGAGGAAGGCAAAAAGAGGGGCAAAAGCCAATTAACCCATTTGGGTGAAATTTCCTTCCTGACTCCATAATATCAGTCAGAATAATCCCTGGATCAACCTTTGATAGTTCCAACCTGAATATAAGACTCGGAACTACAAACCCACTGGTCACCTAATGTCTATATCCTGTAATATCCTTCCATTTGAGAAAGATGTCTAGTCCCCTTAAACTCCCCAATGGATTTTGCCATCACCACATCCTCAGGCAGAGAGTTCCTCAGTCTCCCTGCTCTTACAGTAAAGAACCCCCTTCTGTGTTGGTGATGAAACCTGCTTTCTTCTAAACATAGTGGACTCCCTCTTGTTACCGTTGCAGTCTTTGGTATAAACAGATCATGGGAGAGATCCTTGTATTGTCCCCTCATGTATGTATACATAGTTCCTTTTTTCCAGGTTGAATAATCCTAATTTTGTTAGCCTCTCTGGGTATTCCAGTCCTCCCATTCCATTTACTAATTTAGTTGCTTATCTTTGAACCCCCTTAAGCACTGCAACATCTTTCCTGAGCACCAGTTTCCAGAACTGTATACAGTATTCCATGCGGGGCCTAACAAATGCTTTATATAGTGGAAGAATAATGTTCTTGTCTTTTCCCTCTAACAGAGAAATGTAATATCTAATTTGTGGCCACTTAATCAAAAGTCATAGAAGAACATAAAAATTTGTAAAGACTATACCCAGGGAACCAGGAGGACCAGCTATACAGCACAGCAACTCAAATTAAGGCCTAATGCAAAAAATTGTATTTTCGGTCTGTGTGCAGTCCTAGTCTATGGTTAACTAGAATCTGGCAGCACAGGG
Source organism: Eleutherodactylus coqui (assembly GCF_035609145.1). Taxonomy (NCBI): domain Eukaryota; kingdom Metazoa; phylum Chordata; class Amphibia; order Anura; family Eleutherodactylidae; genus Eleutherodactylus; species Eleutherodactylus coqui. The sequence goes on along the minus strand of NC_089837.1, from coordinate 237,418,520 downwards.
ACCTGTAATGATTAGGCCGCCTGCACACGAACAGGTCGGATTCCGCATGCGGGAGCCTGCAGTGGAATCCGACCCTGTACCCGGGTGGCATCCGCGTGTACTTGTCATTTTCTCTTTTCATCCGTCAGACATGTGCAGTACAGATTTTTTTTTTAAATGTTTATTTTTCCCGACACGGGCACCGACTACCTATTCACAATGTTAATTGCGAACAGGCCGTGGGTCGGATGACTTCCGTCGACTTTAATGGAAGCAGTCTGTGTAGACACAAAAATAGAGCGTGCTGCGCTTTTTCCTTCACTCAAGGAAACTGCAATTGGTTTCCATGAGTGTGCAGAAAGAATTGATTTCCCATTGCATGCTATGAATGGTATTTGCAGCAGATCCGCAATGCAGATACCGACCACAGATTTCGCAATGCAAATCCGTTCATGTGCAGGAGCCCTTAATGTGCCAATTTATACATCAGTTTTTTCACATGGATCGCGTCAAAAAAGAAAAAAAAACAGCAAGCACTATTACAATCCAATATGGGGACAAGACTCCCTTTTTCAAGTCGATGGAGATAAAGAGAAAAAAAAAGGATGCTGTCTGTTGCTACCTGTGTTTCCTTTGCTAAAAGATGCATAAAAAATGAATTGAGAACGTGTAAGACTGATGACATATGCCGTGTTTCCCGAAAATAACCTGTCATATTAATTTTTGCACCAAAAGAAGCAGTAGGTCTGATTTTTGGGGGAGGTCTTATTATACTTGCCTAGTAGGCTCAGTCCAGGTCCCTCCTGCTGCTCTCTAGAAGTTCATCGCGGTTCCTACAGTCCTCGGCGGCTCATACAACATCACTTTCTGGTTTCAGGATTCATAAATCCTGCCTCTAGGAAGCAAGGTCTGTGATTGGTTTTTCAACCGCCGCTCTGACAATCAATACAGTGCTGGATGAATGAATGCGATGACTGTGATTGGTTCTTCCACCGCTGCTCAGCACTGGATAAACCAATCAACAGCCATCACATTGTAGAGGCAGAATTTATTAATTGGCTGAACCACAGCCAGTCACAGTCATTGCATTGGTTCATCCAGCGCTGCATTGATTGGCTGAGCAGTGGTTGAAAAACCAATCACAGCCATCGCTTCCTGGAGGTGGGATTTATGAATCCTGTAACCAGGAAGTGATATCGTACGAGCGGCCGAGGACTGCAGGAACCGCAACGAACCTCAAGAGAGCAGTGGGAGGGACCTGGACCAAGCCTGCTAGGTAATGTATTCCCTTTTTTTTGGGGGGGGGGGGGACGACTAATATTTCAAGCCTCACCGAAAATTAGCCTAGAGCTTATTTTCAGGGAAACAGGGTAGAAGTACAAAATGGACACATGGTTCACATACAGAACTACATTTAGATAAACAACATCAGTTCTTTTACGTTTTCAGCACAAGCAAATGTTTCTCTGATTACATGCTTTATGCTTAGAATATGTAGTATGTGGGAAACCAAGCTGAGTACTGTGGTGGGCCTCATTTGAAGGTTTAAAAAAACACAGGATTTAGAATACCATTAGGAAACTAGGATGCACAAATCCACACTAATGATAGAAACATGTTTATATATAAATAGAAGTCACCCTTGATGTATTTGCCAGAACTTAATGAGGCCACCTGAGGTATGCTAGCAAACCAAATAGAGCCAACATCTAATGATTCTCCTAAGGCAGGAGTACAAAAGTGCAAAGATCAACACAGCAGGTTTTTTCCAAGTTAGGCTTTATTCACATGTCAGTATTTGGTCAGTATTTTTCAAAGTATTTTGTGGGACAAAACCAGGAGTGGGTCCAAAATACAGAAGATACAAATCTTTCCTTTTATACTTTTTCTCATGGAAAATACTGATGTGTATATAAGTTGGAAGTTGGATCTATTGGATACTGATTTAATAATGAAAATTTCCATCTTTTAGGGACACTTTATTTATGGCCATTTAAACTGTCCACAGTTACTATTCTATACAGCCACCCATAGAATTTCTGGGCGCCTGATGAGAAAGAAAAGCTTTTGTGCCCCTACATTCTACCCCTGTAACACATGTACAACTATAGTATACTATCCATTTTTTATTTAATTTTTGCATATAAATAGTAATAATGAGCTTGTAGCAGCTTGATCAATGACATAGTGGGGTTATAGCAGCCTCCAGTGGTGACACTGTCCCTATCTATTAATGAAAACGTGTAATTTATCAATGCATGCTAAGGAGCAATTGAAAAAGTTGTAAGCGCTCCTGGAGGTTTATCTGCAAGGAGGAAAGTAGGGAATGTCTGGATATAAGGGTGATGTAACACCAAAGACTCATCAGGAGCATCTTAATCCTTTCTTAAGGCCGTTTTGTGCAATGAGTACGCAGAAAACAGAGCCCATTGAGTTCAATAGGTTTGTTCACATGAGTGTATTTTGAAACCACCTACACCCATGCAATACCAGACCAGGACATCTTTTCGGTATGTCAATGATCACTTTTTTTTAACCCCTTAGGGTGCGTTCAGACGAGCATGTTTTGGTGCGTACATAGGTGCGTACATACGTCCGCACCTAGGTACGAGCAAAAGCACGCGTGAACACAGCTGTGTGCTTGTTGTCAATGGAGCCGCGGCTGCTGCCGGCGGCTCCATTGAAAACAATGCTCTGCCGGTCCCCTGCATTCTTTTCCAGGGAAGGCTTTACATATAAGCCCTTCCTTGAAAAAGAAACATTTTAGTGCAAAACAAAAAAGAATTTAAAAAAACTTACCTGTCCGCCGCTGCTGTGACCCCCGCGGGCATGAAGAACACATCTGCCGCATGCGGCCGATGTATCCTTCAGCCCCGCTAGTTAAGAGAATTCCCTCTGTGGCAGATGCAGCAAAATGAATTCTTCAATTCTCAACCGCAGCTGTCACACATGACAGCTGCGGTAGAGAATCCTGCTGCCGGCATCCTGTCAATGGCTTTTCAGGGAAGGGCTTCATAAGCCCTTCCCTGAAAAGCCATTTAAAATAGTGCAAAAAATAAAAAAAAAACCAATTCTCACCTCCCTTCAGCTGCCGGGGCTCCGCCGCGACTTCTAGCTCTGTCCCCGGCTCTGTAGTTCTGAGCTATTAGCAGCCGGGGACTTAAAATCCCCGCCTGCTGGTAGCTCTGATTGTGGTTGGCTGAATTGCTTCAGCCAATCACAATCAGAGCTACCAGCAGGAGGGGATTTTAAATCCCCGGCTGCTGATAGCTCAGCAGCGCTACAGAGCCGGGGACAGCGGCAGAAGTCCCCGCTGAGCCCCGGCAGCTGTCAGTGGCTTTGCAGGGAAGGGCTTCATAAGCCCTTCCCTGAAAAGCCCTTTAAAATAGTAAAAAAAAATTTAAAAAAAGGTACTCACCTCCCTTTAGCTGCTGGGGCACAGCCGCGTCTTCTCCTGCTGTCCCTGCACTGTGGTGCTGAACTGCTGATCTATCAGCAGGCGGGGATTTAAAATCCCCGCCTGCTGAAAGAGTTGTATGTAATAGGCTGAGGTCAGCCAATCACAGGCAACTCTCACCTGTCATTCATTCGGGGAGAGTTGCCTGTGATTGGCTGAGCACTAGATCAGCACCACAGTGCAGGGGACAGCAGGAGAAGACGCGGCTGTGCCCGGGCAGCTGAAGGGAGGTGAGTATCTATTTTTTTTGTTTTTTAAATCACTTTTAATTGATTTCCAGGGAAGGGCTTATATGTAAAGCCCTTGCCTGAAAAACAATTCAGGTGTGTAACAGACCATTGTCTTCAATGGAGCCGCCGGCAGCAGAAACGGCTCCATTGAAGAGAATGCCTGCATTTTTTTTTTTTACACTAAAACCTTTCTTTTTCAGGGAAGGGCTTATATGTAAAGTCCTTCCCTGAAAAGGAATGCAGGGAGCCAGCATGTCATTGTTTTCAATGGAGCCGAGGGTAGCAGCCGCGGATCCATTGAAAACAATGCGTGCATTCCCTATGGTGCACGCATGTCCTATCTTTGCAGGCACGCACCTGCAAAGTACGGACATGTGCACACACCATAGGGAATGCAGTGTTGTAAATACAAGTGTGTTTTTGTGCGTGCGTATGCACGCACCAAAACACGCTCGTCTGAACGCACCCTTAGTGACAGCCTTATAGTGTTTTTAGGATCACAGGGTGACCTCCCTGCATACATCTCACGTGGCTCATCGGGGCTGTCAATCCCTCAAATGTTCCTTTAAATCACCTGAACGATTTTCGGGGGTCCCGTACAGCCCCACATGATTAGATCACATGGAGCTGTGCGGGCGTCAAAGCAGCCGGGGGCCTTCTGAAAGTAAAAACAAGATCAATACCATTTTACTAATTGCAAAAAAAAAAAGTAATACAAGTTTAAATCACCCCCCCCTTTTGCCATATTTATAATAAGATTCTAAATAATAAAACCAAAATACATTTTTAGTATCGCTGCGTCCGTAAAAGTCCAATCTATCAAAGTAACACATTATTTACCCCACAACTTGAATGTCGTCAGAAGAAAAAATTAAAGAACACCAGAAATGCACTTTTTTGGTCACACTGTCTCCAAGAAAAAATGCAATAAAAAGCGATCAAAAAGTCATATGTATTCCAAAATAGTACCAACGCAAACTACAGGACGTCCCGCAAAAAAGTGAGCCCTCATACAACTATGTCAAGGAAAAATAAAAAAGTTATTGCGCACAGAAGATGTGTGACGTGTCAGTACTGACTGACCAATCACAGAGATTGCTGAGACAAGACCACTGTGATTGGTTCCCTAGGAGGAAGTAGCGATAGGCTGCTAACTATATTAGCTGTGATTGCCACCGTAGTGACACTTTAAACACAGGACATAAGTTTACTTCCCTTTGCGCTAAATACCTGGTGCCCAGGACATAAACTTATGTTATGTAGCATTAAGGGGGTAAGCCAGTGTGAACCGCAGTAAACTACGTACAAGTAAGTGCTCGTTCTTGTTTCCCATTCTGCTGCTCAGTCAGAGGGGCAGCAAAATGTAAAAAATATAAAAATTGTTCCATTTTGCTCACCACTGATATCAAGGGGATTTAGCTGCAGGGCAGCCTGAAAAACGGAACTGAAATTGGCAGAACGGAGGGGCAGGGAGAGAAAAAAAAGTGCAGGTAAGATACTCTTCCACCTTTCCAGAATTTTGTCCCAAAACCAGAGGGTTGCTTTAAAAACTGAAAGCAAAATGTCATTGGTCTCACTAAGAACAACAATATAATCTTGCAGATATGATATCTTTTAATAGATAATAACTTAAAGATTAGTTTATCCTGTCTTAAAGGGGTTGTCCCGCGCCGAAACGGGTTTTTTTTTCTTCAATAGCCCCCCCGTTCGGCGCGAGAAAAACCCGATGCAGGGGTTAAAAAAAAAACCGGATAGTACTTACCCGAATCCCCGCGCTCCGGTGACTTCTTACTCACCTTGCGAAGATGGCCGCCGGGATCTTCACCCACGGTGGACCGCAGGTCTTCTCCCATGGTGCACCGTGGGCTCTGTGCGTTCCATTGCCGATTCCAGCCTCCTGATTGGCTGGAATCGGCACACGTGACGGGGCGGAGCTACGAGGAGCAGCTCTCCGGCACGAGCGGCCCCATTCAGAAGGGAGACCGGACTGCGCAAGCGCGTCTAATCGGGCGATTAGACGCTGAAATTAGACGGCTCCATGGAGACGAGGACGCTAGCAACGGAACAGGTAAGTGAATAACTTCTGTATGGCTCATAATTAATGCACAATGTACATTACAAAGTGCATTAATATGGCCATACAGAAGTGTATAGACCCACTTGCTTTCGCGGGACAACCCCTTTAAATGAAAAGAAAAACACTGATTTGAACAAGTCCGAGCTGCCATCTGAGATGATGATGGCCAATATTAATAATTGTGCATTGTGTTTCTGTAATGCTGAAGTACTTGTTTTTCTCATTGTCTACAGAGTGGGAAGACGACCAATAATGTGGATTACAAGCTCATGCCAGTTTATATTTGGTGTTGCTGTGGCATTTACCTTCAACTACTACAGCTTTGTCATTGTCCGTTTTCTCCTGGCTATGGTGTGTTTCCTTTTTATTATATGTTACAGTATACCAAGTTCTACAAATAAAAACCTAGGTAATTAGAGTCCAAAATGTTTTAGATGATGTACGTTTTGCTAGAGATTTTAAATACAAATTATATGGAAGGTTGGTGCAAATGGATCTCAATTTATCATTAGTTTGTCAATCTATAAAGACTGAATAGTAGCATATTGGACGTCTTTAGAACAACAGCAGTTCATCATGCTAAAAAAACCACTCCCCACACCATTACTCCACCTCTACTAGCCTAAACACTCGAAACCTATGGGGTAAGGTACTTTGATGCTGCTTTTGCCAAATTCTGATCCTTCCATCAACATGGTGCAACAAAAATCTAGATTTAGGTCTCACGCACATGGGAGGATTTTTGCTGCGGAATCCGGGGTGGGCATCTGCCCCTGGATTCCGCAGCAATTGCCCTCCATAGCATGCTATGGCAAAGTGATTTTTCATGCCCACAAGCGGAAATCAACTGCAATTTTCATTTGCGCAGGAAAAATCGCAGCATGCTCCATTTTCACGCGGGACTCGCACAGACGGCTTGCATTGAAGTCAATGGAAGCCATCGATGGCTGTCTGCTCTATTTTCCGTGTTTAGTTCACCTCATCAATGATGAGCTGTGCCAAAACCCACTGTGTGAGGCAGGAACCTGCGCTTTGCGGTCAGCATGTGTGAGAGTGGCCTTAATCTGACAAATAAGATTTGTTTGATATGTTTATGCACTTATTAAATTTTTTGTATTTCTGAAAGAATTGATTGTATATATTACCTCTATACAATAATGATCACGCTCTCTTGTCTTTTCAGGCCTCCAGTGGATACCTGGTTGTGGTGTTTGTTTATGTGACAGAATATGTAGGGATCAAAGCTCGCACCTGGGCCTCAATGCACATTCATGCTTTCTTTGCTGTTGGAGTTATGGTTGTGGCTCTTGTTGGTTACCTTGTTCGTGCCTGGTGGATATATCAAATCATTCTGTCTCTCCTCACCCTACCATTCATCCTATGCTGCTGGATGCTTCCTGAGACTCCATTCTGGCTGCATTCCCAGGGAAAGCGCAAAAAAGTAGAAAGTGTAATAGCAACAATACAAAAGTGGAACAAAGTGAGCACTAAATGCACATTGTCAGACTTATGCCCTGTGGAGGAGGACAGCGAGCGCACTGGAAAGGATCCCCTGCCTGCCAAAAAACACAATGTACTTGACTTGTTTCACAACTGCACTTTCACAAGAAGGACCATTTCTGTGTGGCTCATCTGGTTTACTGGAAGCTTGGGATACTATGTATTTGCTTTAAACTCTGTGAACTTGGGAGGAAATGAATATTTAAACCTTTTTCTTACAGGTATTAATATTATCAGCTTGTGATAGAGATGAAGCATATTCAAATACACACAATCAAGTTATATACTGCTGTATGTACAGATGCAGCAAGGCTTAACTTGACTTTCTGTGACAAGTTAGCTTATCTTAAGCAGTGGCAAAAGGGTTCAGGGTTGTAATCAGGTACCTCACATCGGGCAGTAGAATAGTAAAAACACACTTGTTTTATTAAAAAGCAGCGCTGCCTACACACACTGCCTGTCGGGTTGCATGAACTTCAAGTAGCCATTTATTTGAATAGAGAGGGGCACAGGGGACCTTGTTATTATTTATAGGGGGTTCTATTACTTTAAAAGGGTTATTCAAGTTAAACTTAAAAAAATCATGCCCCCATGTATAAAATAAACAATCTTCTACTTGCTTCTCCTGGCTCCATCGCAGTTCCAGTGCCACATCCTCCGACTATATTGCGGTGTTGACAGCCTGCAGCAGACTATGTGCAGGACTTCACAGGCTGCTGCAGTCAATCCTAGACCATCGCATTTAAGCTCTGAGATATCTGACTGCAGCAGCTGTGACGTCCCATAATCGGACTGACTGCAGATTGTTAACCCAGACCTGGTGCGCAGAACAGAGCTGCGGTGTGAACACTATTTTAGACCTATATTCTGAAGTTCCTATGTTGGAAAATAGAGTTTTAAGTTTGAGCAACATGTCAAAACCACAGCATAGATTTTATCTACTGATTTCTTAAGACACTTTAAAACAATAACGGTGTCCTTTTTTTTACATGACTAAAGTGTAATGTGTATGTGGAGCTTAAATCCTAATATGTTTATTATTTAGATATAGTCAACTGAGAAATTAAGTAATTGCAGAGAATTCTTTTGTAGGTGCTGTGGAGATTCCATCATATATCGTCTGCTGTATCTGCATGGACAAACTTGGCAGAAGGAATACACTGGCTCCATTCCTTTTACTCAGTACTGTCATTTGTGTTGTGATTATGGTCATTCCAGAGGTAAACATATTACCCTTCCCTACAGTATTATATTTTCCACTAATGAAAGACCTGTTTGATTCATATTTTATGCAGCCTAAACCTTGCCCACCTATAGGGGCCAATGGAAAAAAGATTTTGTCACTGCCCTTTTACTGGTAAAATTTTCTGGCCATTGGCCACCACAAGGTGGGTTGGATTTCAGCAGCATGTGGCAATGGGAGGGGCGGGACGGGGGCATAGCTAAGTTCCACCCCTGCCCCGCCCCTCCAATTGCAAATTGTGGTGAGGGATGGAGAGGGGGCAGGAGCTCAGAGCACTGCTCCCGGCCTGCCTCCTCCCCCTGCAGAGAGGGACAGCGTATATTGGCCGGGTGTGAAAACCCAACCGATATATGGATATCTAAATAAGCCCTCATACTGTAATTACTTGTATTTTTGGCTGGCAATGATTTTTATAATAGGGTTTCATTAAAAATATGGCCTTATTTGCCTTATGCAGATTCTATATATACAGTACATAGCAAGCTGCAGAATGTTGTTTGCTAGCACATCAACTGAAGAGGTAGTCCGATGGCTCAGCCTATAGCCCCTCTGTCTCTCTTCTCTGTTGAATGGACCTCTAAATTGACCTGTGATTAAACAAGTTTTGCAATAAATTAGCTTAGGAGTGTGGACTTCACTGTCAACAGCATTTTGCAGCTTGATACGTGCTATGATACATAGAAGCTGCAGCAGGCAAACGGTGCACATTTTTTAATAAAATTCTATTACAAAAATTATTTTCTGAGAAAATGCATACATTTACATAAAAACAAATTCCCTCAGTAATGTCTATAGCCTTTACATTTAGTTTTCATTGTCTCCTTTTACTTTTGGCTATCTCTTTAAATTCATAACTGACTATGTTGTAGACCCATAGGATATAAAATGTTCAGTCATTGTGTTGTAGTAATACAAAAATATTGTATTCTAGTAGTTTAGCATGTTGGACTTTTCTATACATTCCTAAAAAAAAGTTCTTAAAGGAATTGGCAGGGGCGTAACTATAGAGGATGCAGGGGATGCGGTTGCACCCGGGCCCAGGAGCCTTAGGGGGCCGATAAGGCCTCTCTTCTCCATATAGGGAGCCCAGTACTATGAATAAGGCATTATAGTTGCAGGCCCCGTTCCAGGTTTTGCATTGGGGCTCAGGAGCTTCAAGTTACGCCTCTGACTATAGGGGATGCAGGGGATGTGGTTGCACCCGGGCCCAGGAGCCATTACTATGAATAAAGCATTATAGTTGGGGGCCCTGGTACAGGTTTTGCATTGGGGCCCAGAAGCTTCAAGTTACGCCTCTGGGAATTGGCCACCATTATGTAGAATAAGTGCAAAGTAGTAGATATTGAGTATTTTGGCAACTTACTGATACAATAAAACTGACAGTTCTGCACTGGGCTTTTTAAACTTACAGAACAATGTCCATGTTATACTTTCTACAGAATTCCATACTTTTAGCATATATCTGTGAGAATAACAAATTTGGTTGTATTACAGGACTACGAAACTGTAACCATTATTATGAGCATGGCAGGGAAGTTTTCAATAGGCATTGCATTTGGATTAATTTACCTATACACTGCTGAACTATATCCGACAATCATACGGTAAGAGGATTTGATGTGCTTGTGTAACTTATAAAGGATGGCTCTTAGGATGTTGTTTACCACTTGATCAGGTGCCACTTTGAGTTGTTCGTTTTCTTTCATTTCTAGATCCTTGGCTGTTGGTAGTGGGAGCATGATGTGTCGGCTTGGTAGTGTGGTTGCTCCATTCTGTGTTTACCTGAAAGATGTGTGGATATTCATGCCCCAGGTACAGGCTCTTAGACTTCTAAACTTTATTTGCCTGCTGCAATTTAAAGTGCTTTTTCAGTCTAATACTATTTATAACTTATCAGTAGCAGATCAGTGGTGGTCCACCGCCCAGGACTCCTGCAGATCATCTCATTTGAAGTAGCTATGCACTGTCCATAGCACAGTGGGCTATTATGGTATTGCAGTGATCTTCCATTCACCTCAGCTGGATACTGCAGATCGCCTGATTGGAAGTAGCTTTGTGCCATACATAACGCAGTAGCCCACTATAGTAGTGTAGTGTTCTACCATTCACTTCAATGGGAAACTGCAGTCCTACCATACCTGGCCACCATGCTGCAATCGAGGCTTTAAGCCTTATAGTTGGCCGACAGCTACTGTACTTAAGCCAGCTACTGCCCACCACTACTCTGCTTGGAGTATTGGACCGGAAAAGACTTTGTACTGTGACTCTGGAAATCTTATTTTTAAGATTTATCAATATTATATGACAGTTTTTCTTTTTTTGGTTTTACGTAATCTCTTTATTATTGTTTTGCATGTTATATTAAGCAAAAATAAAGGGTGTAACACTTTTAATTTCTGTTTTCTCAGCTACTTGTTGGGATCATGGCACTACTTTCTGGTATTTTAACTCTTATGCTTCCGGAAACACTTGGAAAGCCACTTATGAACACTATGGAAGATGCTGGAAAAGTAGAGGCCAATGAAGAAAGTAAAAGGAAATCTGTTTTAGAAGCCAATGGTGTTATGATGGAAAAACTAGAATCGTCTGGTGCAGATATCTCTGATGAATCTCTGATGCATAAATTTTAGAACTTCTCACTGTGTCCTATACATTTTGAGGGACAATACTTCACTTGCAAGTCAGTGATGTTTGCTCTCAATGAACAAGTGCAGCTGTGATGAAATTTTTTTTGCAGGGCCAGAGTGTAACTTTTCATATGACAGAAAAAAAATCACAATCATCAATTTCTGTGAAATAACTCAAGCGATCTCAATGAAAAGCTGGTATGGTGTGCGAGTCTTAGCAGACTATGAAAGGGAAATTGGACTTTCAGCTCCTTAGCATCATGTCTGTTTTATGGTAAGGGTAGATTCACATGTGCTGTAAGTTTTGTAGTGTACACTACAGAAATGTACACAAATTATACCTGGGGTGGGGGAACAGCAACAAATACAGGGCTCGAGCTTACATATACATTTTTCCAGTGTAGAAATTCTTTTGTTGCGGATTTTGGGTGTAGAATTTCATCCAAGACTTCAATAATATGTGAAATTCCTTACCATAATTTGCCATACACATCTGTGCCAAATAGACCACGAAAACCACAGCAATAAATCTGCTTGGGTTTTTTGATGTGGAATTAGGCTAAAGCTGCACGACGACACAGGTTGCACAGCCAAAGATTACAGTGTAGCCCTGTGATCTCCTAATCTAATACTCGTAAAAGTCAATGTGGGTCACATAGCAAATCGCTAGTTGAAGTGACTGCAACCCACAGATCACAAAAAAATCCAATTTTGCTAGAGTTTTTGTTTTCTGAAGGTCACGGCATGCCATCTTGTGAGTAGCAGCGTGTCTTGCATTGACTTCTTATCAGATTATGAGATCCCAACACTATACTGCAATCTTTCACCATGTGTCACTGCCAAATTTGCTACGTAGCCTTCAACTTTCTGATGCACATTATGTAGCATATTCTTACACCGTCTGTGAATTCACTCTAACAGTGACAGCTAAGCTAGATGCTGAGTACAGTTACTTTACATAGCTGTGACTGATTAATGGGATCATTCTATTTCTGCTTGAAATAATTTAGTAATCAAATAGGTGCCACAATAATATACAAGCTGTTATTATGAAGACAATCCATTTTTAGTTTTATCTCCCAACATTTTAGTTCAAATTATTTTTGCTGTTATCTGTTTAGATGATAATAGCAAAAATACATAGCACTGAGATAAATTTATAGATAAATTTGTAACAAGCAAATGTCTAAAATGTATGCAGGTCATCAAGTTAGGAAAAGCAGATTAGACAATGTTTACTTTAACACATGCTTTGGAGTGTGAGCTGCCTCATAAAAAATCTATATGACGGACAGTTTTCTCATATCCACCTACAACTCCACTGCTTAAAGGGTCTGTCATGTCCACATGTTAGTAGGGTCTGTTACAGAGCTTTGCAGCTATGGTCAGGCTGACTCCATCAATGTGTTTCCTTTGTTCATATTCACCTCCATTTGTTTTTTGCTTTTTTTAGATTCGGCTTCTGGAATTCTGAATATGTCAAGTCCCCACCACTTTGTCAATGAGTAATGTCAGATTTGATTGAGTGTGGGCGGCTTCCACCACTCGTCAATCAAATCTGATGCAGGGGAGAAGGGGGGAAATATGAATGAAAGAAACCAAAAACGTCAACCTGGGAGTGCCCTTCACAGGTTAATAACAGATCACTATAAAATCACTTTTGAGGGGTTTGGCTTTAGAAAAAAGTAAGAATAAATATATTCCGACCCTCTGTATAGACATTGCAGGTTAAAAATAGTTTAAATTCCTGTAAAAACTTGTAAGGCTCTGTTCACATCTGCATCAGTGACTCAATTTAGAGCCTTAGGCCGCCTGCAGACGGCTGGGTCAGATCCCGCTGCAGAGGCCTGCAGCTCACCCGCTCCCGGCGTCCTCCGTTTCTGCTATGCGCAGAGAGGAGCCGGCACTACTGACATTTCTGTGTTAGCGTTTGCGAAACCCGCACAGAAATAGAACATGCCGCGATTTGTTTTCCGCGTGTGTTTTCACGTGGATAATTCGCGACTGCGTGGATAGGATTGCGTTTTTCAATGCAATTCTATGCAGGCAGGCACGGGCAGAAATTCTGCGGCAAATCCCGCTGCACAATTTCCGCCAGTGTGCAGGGAGCCTTAGGCACAGATCCGTCCCAAAATCCTAGATGAAATATGCTATGCAAAATGCTATGCTATTTTGTCTTCTGCAACCGCAGAAGAAACTTTGCCAAATCATGGTAAAACTGTAATTTTCCATGTTGCAGTTTTTAACCATACCGTCTGACTACAGACGAAAGTTTACCACACAAGACCTTCTGACATATCATAGCTCCAACTGATGCCATAGACCAGGGACTGCACTGGTCAGTAATGATCTACTCCATATGGGGTAGACACAAAGGAGTCACTCAGCCCACTGAACACATCTGCCTCCAGTACTGGCTGGTGTTCCTCTTCTCAGAACATGCAGGCTTCTCCTTCTGGTACTAAGTAGAAGCTTGTGCTAGAAACTAAACTTTAGGCGGTAGTGGGTAATGGCACTGATTCCTGCTGTGTACTGCCTGCTGTTTCTGAAGCATTGACACAGGGATCTTAAATAAAAAAGACCTGAAAGAAAAAAATCAGAAGGTCAGGGAGCCGCGTGAAATGCATTATTTACCAGGTGCCCAGGTGAGGGAATCTGAAAAACAGGTAACTCCCAGTCATACCAGAAGACTTGACATATCTGAAGAAATACATTGTTGGAGTCATGCTGTGTAACCAGGCCCGCTGCCATGAGGACATGACAGGCCATCTTTGAGTAGATATTAACCCAAGTGGTCTTCAAAGCATCTCAAAGTTATATATACTAAGACAATCAAATACTAAAAACAATCAGTTTTAGCAGTTTAGCTAAATAACAGATCATAAATTAAAGCGACTATCTGGTTCACAGTAAAAATTTCACTTTACATGCAGAATCTATAGTTGAAATCCCTGGTGCCCTCCTTTTCAATGTTGCTACTGTATTTTGTCCCACTTGTAGTTTCTTCTTCAAGTATAAAATGGTCGTCAGATTCTCAGACTACGCTATGTATAGTGTGCTTCAGTACTCTCACACACTGACGGCATCAGCACTGTGTCCATCCTTTATCTTCCCCTGCAGGTCCTGTGCCCTGAGAGTAGGGTGAAGTGTCTCAGACTACAGTAGAGAATTCTGCATAGGTGGTCTGAGAATCTTCTGCCCATTTTAACTGTATATTTTGCATGTCTAGTAAAATTTTAAAGTTAAAATTTTAAATTTTCAGCATTTTTTTTTTACAAATATTGTGTTTCATACTTTGCATAAATAATTTGGAAACCTTAGAATGGTTTCACTTCTGCGCTTGGGGGTTCCGCTTTCCTGCTCCGTTCGGGGAGCAGAAAAGGGGAATCCTCGTGGCCAAATGACTCCATCTTGGGACGCAACGAAATAGAGCTGAATGGACTCCATTGACTATAATGAGGTCCGTCCACTTCCCACTTAATTGCCTGGCTTTGGAAAAAAAGAGAAAGCGCTGCATGCAGCACTTTTGCTTCCGGTATTTTGAACCGGACCTGTGACGAAACCTCCGGCCAGAGGTTCAAACGCAGATGTGAAACCATCCATACAGAGGAATTTGACTGCCAAACGTGTGCCTATATACACTTGCTGCTATCTGTAGTAATAAAATATTTTATTACAACGTTGTTCTTTTGCTCTCTACGATGTCTTCTGACTTTTTCTTAAGCATTATCGCTGACATTTTATAGCTCTGTTCACACATGAACCTATGGGATTGAGACCTATTTTCTTATATTTATTTGAAATGTGCATATGCCTAACTTAGATGCTCAAAATAAACAAAACATGCGTGTCAAATGAATATACTCAATGCATGCCTATACAGGACTTCCATTGTAAAATATGGACACATGCCATGCGGTATACTTTTTTTAGCTAAAAACACAAAAGAAAAAAAGTATACCTAAGAGTGTCAAAAAATTTAGGGGCATGTCCGCATATATGTTGGGTGCACCTCCTGATGCATATGCTTAATATATGATCCAAAAGGCTGTGAACAGCATCTCAGATTTTTGTACTTTAGGACCATATTGTATCATACTATATTTAATATTAGAACACTCTGGCAGAGGTGTAACTAGTAATGTAAAGGCAGCACAAAGAGACGTAAAGATTATGATGGTTTTGACTCTCACTTGTGTTTTTTCTTCTTTTCTTGGTATCAGTGCTCTGTATGCCATATCCATTACATTCTCCTACACAATCACTGTATATGTCCCTCTCTGTCATAGGCCTCATGTCCACGGGCAAAAGAAGAATTAAAATCCGCAGCGGATTTTAACTCTTCTCCCGCGTGCGGATCCGCACCCCATAGGGATGCATTGACCACCCGCGGGTAGATAAATACCCGCGGATGGTCAATAAAAGGGATTTTAAAAAAAATGAAGCATGAAAAAATCTGGACCATGCTCCATTTTCGTGCGGGTCTCCCGCGGGCTTCTATTGAAGCCTATGGAAGCCGTCCGGATCCGCGGGAGAACTAAAATAGGAATTTAAAAGAATTTACTCATCCGGAGCGGACCGGGAAGGTCTTCTCTTCCTCACGGCCGGATCTTTCTTGCTTCGGCTCGGCGGATGTGCCCGGCGCATGCGCGCGGCACGTCGGCGACGTGCCGGCGACGTGCCGCCGGCGTGACGAGTTCATCCGCCGGCCGAAAAAGAAGATCCGGCCGTGAGGAAGAGAAGACCCTCCCGGCCCGCTCCGGATGAGTAAATTCTTTTAAATTCCTATTTTAAGCGCTCATGTCCGCGGGGCAGGAGGGACCCGCTGCAGATTCTCCATGTAGAATCCGTAGCGGGCCTGATTTTCCCCGTGGACATGAGGCCATAATCTAAGGCCTCTAAGGAAAATAAATAGATAGTAATCTTATATAATAATTTTATAGGGAAGTTTTTAGAATCAGACCAGGATTATGGTGTGAATAGGAGAAATAATCGAAACAATAAAGTTTAATGAAAAAAACTATGGAACGCAATGCATTCCATGAGAGCTCCATGGATAGACAAATGATAAATAAATCACCCTAATTGAGAAAAAAACAAAAAAAAAACACGCCCCTGGATAATTGGGAAGTGAGCCCCACATACATGTTATCGCACACTATATAAGGCAGCATATATGACAATGTCTGTATGAACTTGAAAAAGACACAAATTGTGTCGAAACGCGTTGTTTTAACAAGAATAAAAAAGATTGGTTTTCTGCCAAGGCACGGCATAGTTTTTATTTTTATTTCTATACTCCGTTATCCAGCCAGACCGTGCTTACAAACACGGTGAAAGGATATCCCCGGACGCCGCTCCAAAAGGAAACATGGAGAAGCAAGAAACCTGCTGAAGGCAAACGTGGACAACAGGTGCAGAAGGGTTGATTCCTTTACCATCGGATTAACCCTTCTGGCACCGGGTAAGTCCACCTCTTTTTTAGCTATAAAAGCATTTTTAAACTGCTAGTGAGGCGCATTTTAAACTACATTTTCTAATTCTGTGGATTTTATCACATGCTGGGAGTATACATTTTACAACAGCTTGAAATCCATAACTACAGGTTACTGATGTAAGCTTCTATTGCATATACATTTCTCTTTATAGCACTTTGCATTGACCCAGACATTAAAGGGGTTGTCCCGCGCCGAAACGGGTTTTTTTTTTTTCAATAGCCCCCCCGTTCGGCGCGAGACAAACCCGATGCATGTGTTGAAAAAAAAAAAAGGATAGTACTTACCCGAATCCCCGCGCTCCGGTGACTTCTTACCTACCTTGCGAAGATGGCCGCCGGGATCTTCACCCTCGGTGGACCGCAGGTCTTCTGTGCGGTCCATTGCCGATTCCAGCCTCCTGATTGGCTGGAATCGGCACACGTGACGGGGCGGAGCTACGAGGAGCAGCTCTCCAGCACGAGCAGCCCCATTCAACACGGAGAAGACCGGACTGCGCAAGCGCGTCTAATCGGGCGATTAGACACTGAAAATTAGACGGCACCATGGAGACGGGGACGCCAGCAACGGAACAGGTAAGTGAATAACTTCTGTATGGCTCATAATTAATGCACAATGTACATTACAAAGTGCATTAATATGGCCATACAGAAGTGTATACCCCAACTTTGTTTCGCGGGACAACCCCTTTAAGTTTCTTTACAACACTTCAATTCTGCACTGAATTCACATAATATATGTGCTGTTGTTTTCTGCTCTGATCTTGATGATCTTTCCTCCATTTAAGGCATTAATAACTGATCAGTGGAAGTTCACTGCCCCTCACTCACGCTAATCATCTGTTCAGCAAGGCTGCAGTGAGCTGCAGCATGCTGAAAGCACACAGTCCCGTACGCTCTGCGGAAGCTGAGAATGGTATTGCAGGTATTCCCATTCACTTGAACTTTGGTGAAGTACTCATTTGCCGAACTCCTATTTCTTTTGAATAATGGTGCGGCAATTATATCTTGGCAATGAAATGATTATTATGTCCTCATTAAAAAAACACTATCTAGTACTGATGAAGTGGGTTCTATTTAATTAATACTGGTACACAATAAAGAAAAATCTACTCTCATAAAGATAAATCTTACATATTGGAGTATACAGAATTTGTGCATTCCATAATGTGGTTATTCCTAAAAGGATGTGTATAACTTTTAAGAGACTAAAGTTTGGTTGTTTTGTCACTCAATGTATGTTGGAAAACCTCATCTAGTCCCTATTGGTCGGTTAGCTAGATGAAAGATAGCTGCCCTGGGACTGGGGGATAAGGCTCACGCACAGCTTAGAGAGAACAGATAAAAGAGAGAGGGGAGTGAAGATGGAACGTTAGGAGAAGAAGCCAGCTCAAGATAGACAGTGCAGTGAGAATGAGAAAGTGTGAGTACAAAAAGAAATGTTGTAAGATAAAATAATCAGTTTAAGCAAATACAGATTAAAGAATAGTAACTAAAGGGGAAAAGAAGATTTATACCTAAAGAAACAGAAGAGAAAGTGAAAAAAGCAGGATGGCAGAGCATAGAGGATAGAAAAGGATTCCTGGGCCTTTCACTTAGCATACTGCCCTAGCCTACAGATGAAGTTTGCTGTACTTTATTCCTGCATATTGAATAGAAGTGTATCTACCTCAAGTAAGAAAGTAATGTGAAATGTTTTAAGATGATGAAAGATTCTTCTCTTCAATAAATTGTTCGACTGATTCATCCTTTAAATCCTGCCTCATGGAGTCCCTTCTCACCACCATAACATCTGCACTGGGATACCACACTACACTCCAAGAGAATGGACAAATTCCTTTTATTTTATTTTTCGCTTTTTTTAAATGATTATTTTGTCCTGCACAGGTTTTCAGACTAGCTGTGAAGAATATTACAGGATATAGATATTAGGTGACAAGCAAGTTGTTGTTCCGGGTCTTATATTAGATAGGAACTATCAAAGGTTGATCCAGGGATTATTCTGACTGCCATATGGAGTGAGAAAGGATTTTTTCCCACGATTGGGCTAATTGGCTTCTGCCTCTTGTTTTTTTCCCCTTCCTCTGGATCAACAAGGGGGTTGAAATAGGCTGAACTAGATGGACATTGTCTTCATTCAGCCTAACATACTATGTATGTTACCCTTATCCTATTAAAAGGCTTTTAGAGGCTACTTGCCTGTGGTGGACCTCATTTGTCACTTGGGTAATCCACTAGATGCCTGTACAACGCAATTCACAATAAATTAACCTTTGAGCTCTGATATTGTAATCAACGTTACAGTCACACATAGAAAGTTTCATTCGATTCCAACAACTCCTTCTAGAGGATGGATTTTTTTTACAATGAGTGTATATAAAAAAAATGAATCTGTTCTTTATACTCGACCGAACGACTGGCACAATCTGCACCAAATTTGCCACATAGATAAATCGGGTACTTTGAAAGGTTTTAGACCAGGTTTCAGCCCTTGGACCTACTATTATTGACATTCACAAAAAATGGAATACAAACTCAAATATTAAAAGGGTTGTCTGGTTACAGGTCAACCACGCTTTAATAGGACCCTGTGTATTACAATAATAAAGGGAACTATACTTACTCCTCCACGGCTACCAGGATCCAGCTCTGTAGCCTCGCTGTTGTCCTGGTTATTGTTTGAAAGATGATGTCACAGGAAATCAGGTGACTGCTGCAGCAAATGAGAGGCTGCAAAGTCACGTTCCTTAACTCTTGGCGTCATTACACTCAGGACATGAGTGCCGAAGCCTGTAGAACTAGTGGTGATGAACGTGAAAAATATAATCTATTTTGGCTCATATTACGGACCAAAACAGCTAATTGAAATTAATGGATGATAAATGTGTATTCACTGCATAGTTACCACATGAAATCAATGAGGCCTTCTTGTATTATATTTGTGGACATAAATAAACAGTGATCAAACTATGGACAAGTGATACTTGACCAGAGCTCATAACATTATCAATCTGAATGATACTTTAAATTCAGCTAAGGAGAACCGCAGTCAGGCTGGAGCACTTCATGAGGGTCTGTTCTTATCTCATTTTTCCCTACGGTGGTTTCCAACTGGCTTTATGTTTAAAAATGAAAAAACAGAAGCACATTATATCTTTCTGACCCAAAATGAGAGAAACTATTGGAACCTGCCGAAACAGAGACAACATCAGTGAATAGTTATGTCTAACAAAACACCTGAACGAAGGAAAAAAGGGGATGTGAACAAGCCCTAATAAGTGTATAAAAAATGACTGCTACGTTTACATGAAAGTGCCCCAAAATAGTTTTCACTATAAAAATGCAGAGATGTCTCTCCTAGTATCAAGTTTTACACCAGCTATTTGAGTAACAAAATGTCTAATTTCATGTACCTACAGCCCCCATATTTGTGTTTAGAGGTGGAATTTTCCTTTAATTTGCATCAATGTAAATAATTTACCTTGGTTTCCACAGTTTATCTACTACAGTGCCTAGGCTGGAGTTAAAGGGTACAAAATACACTAGATCAAAGGTGCAGCAGGATCTAATATTGTGAAACATTACACACAACTTTGAACTTCTCAACAACACTTCAGGAATCAGGATCTATTTCCTCATCTCCAGTGTTCCCATTAACACAAACAGTTCAAAGTTTCATTTTTGAATGTCCAGAATATCTAATATGCAACAAAAAATAACTAGACTGCAGATTAGGCTCTCACAGTATAAGGTTTCTTGTGATCATTCATTAGAAGAGTGGCTCATGCTCTACCCAAGTAGAGGAGCAATCTAGGCTTTTTTTTTACAACCTGTGTAGTATCTACAAGAGAGAAAGGTACATGAGTGCAATTAAAGGGGCTGTACCAGAATATTAAAATAATTTGCTGATTGGGGTGGGTGTGGGCTTCCCCGTTGAGACTCCAGCTGATCTCAAACTGGGGGTGGGGGTGTCCTGCATCTCCCCTTCTCCTCACTGCAGGTTGCTGTACTATAGCCTAGCTATATAAATCCATATGCATCTCATCCCCCCTACTGTTGGTTAGAGCCCTTTTCCACGGGACTACCGGTTGGGTGCAGATGCTTCTTTCATTTTTGATTGTTTCCGTACCTTTACACAGGATCGATCATCGCTGAGTGAATGGAGACAAAATGGGCCAGAAATCATTCTGACTTTCCTTTTTTCATTCACAGTAAACAGGCAGTCGCTCATCGACATGGGCTGAATGTAGTTCAGTTTTTATGCATGCGTAAACCGAATGACGAGTGATAAGCAAAGTAATGTTCAGATTTTCCTTGGATTGCAGGAATCTGAATGATTATTGGCCCGTGTAAAAAGGCCCTTACATGCAAGCAAAATTATTATTTTTTATTTAACTAAAATAGTGGCAAAGGAAGGAAAGAATTGGAATCTCTACCGGTATCACTGAAAACCAGAGCTCCGGCATATTAAAAGATTATAATAGACATATATGAAAAAAGTAGTACTTATGTCAAATGTCTTAATGTGAGAGACATCCTAAGTTTTGCCACTGTATAAAGTTCTATGATTTCTGTTTATGCCCCTGTCTGCAAACTTCTATACTTCAATAGCACCCCTGCCCACCCACCTGCTGCTCAGTCAATTTCACCATTGGGGTATGTTCACACAGGGCAGAAATGAAAATTCTGCAGCAAATTCCACAGCATTTACTAATCCAAAACTGAGTCAAAACCTGCCTCACCTGTCCAGCAGCTCGGCCCTCACTAGAGGCTCCCGGAGGTACACTGACAGCGCAAGTATTGTGCTGTACCTGCTGAAATCTGCTGAATGGTGTAGTCTTGAGGGTATGTTCACATGGCGAAATTCACAGTGGAACTTTCCCTTATGAAATTCCGCAGTATTCCTGCCCCATGTGACATACCCTTAACCCCTTAATGACGGCCCTATAGTGTTTTTAAGTCCTGCTGTTGCAGGATGTGTATGAAGGGAGATAGCGCTGCTATCTCCCTCCATACAGCACGGGCGTCAGCTGTTTATTATCGGCCAATCGCAGCTATTAACCCTTTAAATGCCGCTGTCAATTATGACAGCGGCATTTGCATCCGCCGAACATCCCGTACGCCCCCCCCCCACGGTGAGATCGGGGAAGCCGTGCAGGTGTCATGGCAGCTGGGGACCTTCTGAAAGGCTCCAGGGCTGCCTTAGCAGACTGCCTATCAAGCTATCCCCGTGTGGTGGCTTGATAGACTGCATTTCAAAAAAACGTATGACGTAATGCTATAGCATTATGTCTTACTGCAGGAGCGATCAAAGCATCGCTGGTTGTACTCCTCTAGGAGGACTAAAAGAAAGTATAAAAATAAGATAAAATTTTAGTAATTCTAAAAAAAAAAAAAGTAATAAAAGTTCAAAAAACTCCCGTTTTGCCATATTTGCAATAAAAAATCAAAATAATAAACCAAAAATATGTGTTTGGTATCGCTGCGTCCGTAAAAGTCCAATCTATCAAATTAATGTATTATTTACCCCACACGGTGAACGTGGTCCGAGAAAAAAAATAAAGAACGACCGAAATGCACTAATGTAATAAAAAGCGATCAAAAAGTCTATTGCATGCGAAAATGGTACCAACGGAAATGACAGGACATACCACACAAAATGAGCCCTCACATAACTATGTCAACAGAAAATTTAAAAAGTTATTGTGCGCAGAAAATGGACACATAAAATAATTTTTTTAAATTAAATATCTTAAAAACAAAATACAAGTAGTACAGCGAAGAAAAAAAACTATATAAGTTTGGTATCGTAGTAATCGTACTGACCCATAGAATAAAGTTATTGGGTCATTTTTGTTTCAGTTTGTGCGCCGTAGAAACAGGACGCACCGAAAGATGGTGTAATGTCGTTTTTTTTCCATTTCTCTCTGCTTAGAATTTTTTAAAAGTTTTTCAGTACATGATAGGGTACAATACATAGTATCATTGAAAAATTCAACTCATCCCGCAAAAAACAAGCCTTCAAACAGCAACATCGATGGATAAATAAAGAAGCTACAATTTTTTTAAAAGGGAGGAGGAAAAAATGAAAATGGAAAAAAGCAAAAAAGTTCCGTCACTAAGGGGTTAAACTCCTCCTATCCTGAGTTGTGCTTCAGGCTACATTTCTCCTTTTTTGCATGTGACCCTCTTAATGCTGTTAGTCCCCCACAGTCACTTTCCCACATCCAGTTTACTGAAAAGGTGAAATCTGCACACAAATTTGATGCAGTTAATCAACATGTTGTAGTTTTAAATTCTGGACCACACGTCAATTTCTGCACAAATTTTGGGTGGATTTTCTCTATAGTGCACAGAAAATCTATGGCAAAACCACCCTGTGTGAACATAACACTTCCGAGTTTAGTACCTAAACATGTCAGTTAGGCCACCAACACACTTGCCATGTGTTCAAGTTGTGCTTGAGAGGCTTGGGTGCAATTCGCATTGGACACCACATGGACATATGTTCTATATACGAATGGTCAGCACATTTACATGCATTTGCATGTCCTGATTCTCGTCCATGATACATACAAGAATAGCAATCTATAAGAATAAAAACAAGTGCTCCATGTGTAGAGTTTTAGGTTCAAGAAAAGGTCCAAATTAAGTTTCTAACCACAGCAGCTGTGCTGGCGGCACAACGTGCTGGTACATGTAACAGCTGCAGCCTCCTATGTCTGGATGGGGAACACTACTTCCATAGAATTGCAGAAAGAAGTGAAGAGAGGAGGATTGAGGCACGATGAACATGCTGTAGCATCATCTCTATAACATGAACATGGGATGCAACTTTTCCTTTATTCATATAATCAAGAGAGTCGTGTTGTGGTATATAGTAACAGGTATGTACTATTGCAGCCAAGATCAATATTAAATTCTGTAGCATTAGGAAAGGTGCTCCATTGAGAAAATTCTACACCTCTAAAATCCCACAAACATACACTATTGAGGTGGCAAACAGATTCAAACTGCTTGTCACATTAAAATAGCATCCAGAGGCACTATGGTACAATATACAGTCTACGGTTACGAAAACAGCCAGTAAGCATTTCACCTATAAAAAGCAGGAAAAACAACGCTATTGGTTGTCCGAGCAAACACTCAGAATAGCCGATAAAAGAAGAGCAGCAAAGGAGGCCGGCAACAAAGAAGAAATACGGCAACTTAATGCTTATTACCAGCGAGCGAGAAGCCAAGACAAGGAAATGGACTGGAATGAGCATTGCTAACAACTCGAAGCAAAAGTCATGGAAGGCCATATCCGAGGCCTATTCTCACAGGTCAAGATGGCCTGAAAACCTTTAATGGCACGCGATGGCACAATCAAAGGCAAAAATGTGAAGGAACTGAATGATCAGCAGGGTATCAAGGATAGGTGGATGGAATATTCAGAGGAACTTTATGCCTGCAACCATAGGCATAGCGTCAGGGGTTGCTGGGGTCGCCATGGTGACCCGGCCCCTGCGCTCAGGGGGCCCCTCCGCCATACCCACATGCACATTCAGTGCATTAATGGCTGGCCGTTCTGACTGCAGCAAGATTCCAATCATGAGGCAGCCAGAACGGCCAGCCTGAGCGGAAGATCCGGGAAAAACTCACATGGGCCGGCAGGGAAGAAGGGAGGAAGTCACATGGGCCGGCAGGGGAGGAGGGAGGATGTCACATGGGATGACAGGGCACAATGATCATGTGATCATGTGCTGCCCCCTGCTTCCTGCTGCACGGAAGCCTCTGAGTTTGCCTCTCCTGCTGCTGCTGTCACATGGAGGAGAAGTGGACCGGGCCCTGGGGTAAGTGTGTGTGTGTGTGTATCTGTCTGTCTGTCTATCTACTATCTATCTATATACTATCTATCTATCTCATATCTATCTATCTATATACTATCTATCTCATATCTATTTATCTATCTACTATCTATCTATATGCTATCTATTTATCTATCTATATACTATCTATTTATCTATCTACTATCTACCTATCTATCTATCTATCTATCCCATATCTATCCATCTATCTATCTATCTATCTATCTATATACTATCTATCTATCTATCTACTATCTATCTATCTATCTATCCCATATCTATCTATCTATTTCATATCTATCTATCTATATGCTATCTATCTATCTATCATCTATCTATCCATCTCATATCTATCTATCTATCCATCCCACATCTATCTATCTATATGCTATCTATCTATCTATCTATCTATCTATATACTATCTACCTATCTATATACTATCTATCTATCTATCTATCCCATATCTATCCATCTATCTATCTATATATCTATCTATCCCATAGCTATCTATCTATCCATCCCATATCTATCTATCTATATACTATCTATCTATCCATCCATCCATAGAATATCTATCCATCCATCCATCCAATATCTTTCTATCTCATATCTATCTATCTATCTATCTATCTATCTATCTATCTATC
The DNA here is from genome assembly GCF_035609145.1 of Eleutherodactylus coqui. NCBI lineage: Eukaryota > Metazoa > Chordata > Amphibia > Anura > Eleutherodactylidae > Eleutherodactylus > Eleutherodactylus coqui. The sequence continues at coordinate 237,393,415 of NC_089837.1, read as the reverse complement.
TATCTCATATCTATCTATCTATCTCTCTCTCTCTATCTATAGCCACCTGCAGACGGGCGGAAATTCCGTGGCGGGATTTCCCGCAAGATTTCCACCCTTGGAAGCTGCCATACGATAGCGTTAGCAAACGCAATCCTAGGGAGACGGCTGCGGTTTGTCCATGCGATATCTCGCGCGGCAAACAAATCGCAGCATGTTCTATTTCTGTGCGGGGCTTGCAGAGCCCCGCACAGAAACGTCACTCACTGGCTGCCGGCTCCGCTCTGCGCATGTCGCTGGTAGAAGTTTAACATCTCTCTGAATTTACTGTATTTGCACCCTTTACACACAATTAAAAAACGCATCAAAACCACATGCGGTTATTAATAGTGTCTGCAGCTCCTCAATACCGTACGCGGTCTTTAAATACTGCATGCTGTTTTTTTATGTTTTTTTCTTTATTGTGATTCTAAAGTGCAACAAAAACATGACCCCCCTAAGGCCGCTCTCATACACGTGTTCAGAAAACGCAGCTTGAAATCGTGGCATTTTTACCAGAATTTCAAGCAGCGTTTTCGAACACAGGTTACAGCGTTTGATAGCGCTTTTTAATGCACCCCATCATTGTGATAGGTGATGAGATGTGTTAAAAACCACGAAAATGCAAAAATAGAGCAGACAGCTCTCAAAAATTACAGCGATAGAAACACCACGTTCGAGCGCAGATTTGAGTAAGCTCATTAAAATGTATGGGAGTGTTGTACCATGGTTAGTACGGGGCTCGGGACACTGCGCTAATAGCGGTAAAAAGCAGTGTGTGTGAGAGTGCAGCACGATCTAGGTATGGGTACTGGGGAGTGTGGGGTGGAAGCCCGGAGTGGGGGGGCCCGAGCTGAACTTTTGCACCCGGGCCCCTGAGCCTTTAGGTACGCCCCTGCCTGCAACCACATACCTGGACCATTGCATGAGGTAGAGCCTGCGGACTTGAAGCCCTCCATTATGGAGTCAGAAGTGGTTATGGCAATGAAACAACTAGCCAAAAATAAAGAGCCAGGCATAGATAACATAATGGCAGAGCTATTGACGCCAGTACCAGTGAAAACCATCACAGCACTGTGCCAGACTGTATGGACATCCACACAATGGCCACAAGACTGGAAAAGATCTGTCTTCATCCCTCTATCAAAGAAAGGCAACTCCCAGAATTGCTCCAAATACCAAACAATAGCCCTCATTCTGCATGCAAGCACGATCCTTCTCAAAATTATACAGGAAAGACTGAGATCAGGAGTTGAAGCAGCACTCCCTGATGCGCAGGCAGGATTCCGGCGAGGACGCGGCACCCGCCACCATACTGCAAACCTGTGATGAACCATGGAAAAAGCTTGAGAATGCCAAAATAATATCTGATTGTGCTTCATCGACTACATCAAGGCCTTTGCCTGCATTGACCATGACAAGTAAGGACAACGAGTCCATAAAATGTGTGCGAGGCTTCATCTTCCTTGGTTCAAAAATTGACCAGGCTGGAGATTCTATGCCAGAGATAAAACGTAGGATAGTATTGGGGCGAAGTGCAATGCTAAACATGGACAAAATCTGGAAAAGTAGGGATATGACATAGCAACTAAATGCAGGATAGTGCAATCCATCGTTTTCCACATAGCCATGTGTGGTTGTGAAAGCTTGACTGCGAAAAAAGCTGATAGGAGGATTGATGCGTTCGAGCTGTGGTGCTGGTGAAAGCTGCTCTGTATACTGTGGATGACGAGAGTAACAAACAGAGAAGTACTGAATTGTATAAGACCCGATCTACTACTGGAGGGCAAGATGACCAGACTCAGACTCACGTATTTTGGCCATGTAATGCGGGCAGAGTCACTAGTAAAATCTATAATGCTTGGACATATCAGTGGCAAAAGAAGACCCGGCCGTCAAAGGACACAATGGCTGATACTGTCAGAGCTGATACTGGCATGGATATCACACAACTAAAAAGCAGCGCAAAACCGCAAAACACGGAGGGAGCTCGCCTTAAGGGCTCATGTCCACGGGCAAAATATGATTTAGGATCCGCAGCGGATCTCCCGCGCGCGGATCCGCACCCCATAGGGATGCATTGACCACCCGCGGGTAGATAAATACCCGCGGATCGTCAATAAAAGGCATTTTAAAAAAAATGGAGCATGAAAAAATCTGGACCATGCTCCATTTTCGTGCGGGTCTCCCGCGGGGTCGGCTCCCGCGGGCTTCTATTGAAGCCTATGGAAGCCGTCCGGATCCGCGGGAGACCTAAAATAGGAATTTAAAGCATTTACTCACCGCAGCGGACCGCGAAGCTCTTCTCTTCCTCACGGCCGCATCTCCCTTGCTTCGGCTCGGCGGATGTGCCCGGCGCATGCGCGCGGCACGTCGACGACGTGCCGGCGACGTGCCGCCGGCGTCAGGAATTCATCCGCCGGCCGAAAATGAAGATCCGGCCGTGAGGAACAGCTGACCTTCCCCGCCCGCTACGGATAGGTAAATGCTTTTAAATTCTTCTTTTCAGCGCTCATGTCCGCGGGGCAGGAGGGACCCGCTGCAGATTCTCCATGTAGAATCTGCAGCGGATCTGATTTTCCCCGTGGACATGAGGCCTTAGGGTTGTGAACAACTAAACAGCTAACAACAACAGATACTATTGTTGATGAATTATTAATAATAATAATATGTTACATTTCATTGTGTCATGATGATTGTGCTGTGATTCTATGTTTCCATATGCCCACTCACTTTATTCATAAACTGATATGCTACTGGGCGCTACTAATGATGTCATACACCGCTCAGAGTTTCGATGCCAGTTTCAAAATCCAATTAATCACTGCTCCTTTGTTTTTATTTTTTGCCAGACGAGGGCAGTATTCTGATGCTAAAATGTGTTGTCCTTAACAATAAAGTTATTTGGAAGTAATTTGCATGCAGTGGAATTCTTCTGCCTGCCTTGTGCTCAGCGCGCACTGATCCTCCAATTCTCACTTTCTTTTTTGGATAAGTATAGGACATGCAATAAGTATTTTCACCTGGACTATTGATTGGTCTGTGTGAAAAAAAGGTCAGTGTGCATAGCCCATAGGATGTAATGGGTCTGTGTACTGACAGTGAATTAAAATCATATGGAGTCAAATACCGTTGTGTACCTTAGGCCTTAATCTGCTGAGTTCCCACTAATTGATCATTTTGAATATTTTGTTGGATCTGATCTGTATAGCAGGAATTTAAGTCTGCTATACATTTCTTAGAGATGTTCAATTTCTATAAGGTTATGTGACTTATGTCCACAGAACATTAAAATATTAGTGGATCTAAGGACTCATGACCATGGGTGGGCCGGATTCCCCATTCGTGAGCCCGCAGCGGAATCCAACCATGACCGCGGCTGTTGACCCAGCATACCTGTCTGGGTCTTCATTTTTCTGTACTGCGGATGTGTGCAGAAGTGCCAGCTGACACATGGGCACACATGAGTAGTAAAAAAAATTTTTCAAACTCCTGCTTTCCCACAGAATCCATGGATCGGACACTTTCCATTGAACCGCACTGAAATGGAGCATGCTACGATTTGTTTTCCGCATGCGGAATTCGAAGAGCAAAACCAGATGTGTAACTTTAAGTGCGGACGCCCATGGTTCACCTGTAGGCGGCCTAAACTGCGGATCTTCAAATCCGCCAGTGGACATTTGACCTAAGTGCAACTATAATTTTTTATATATCTGACACTTTATGTTTAAAAGATTTTTAATGAAAGCCAAAGTATGTAACAATGCTTTATAACGAAGGCACAATAAACATATATATACCACCATATCATTTTGTCTTCTATTTTAGTGACAATAGCTTCCTTTTTAATAATAAAGATTAATAATAAAACAAAATTTGTGTAATCTCTGTTAATAACAACCTGTTTCTAGTGTGAACCTGAGGAGATATATGGTGGACAATATGTGAGGGCTAATCCAGAGAAGGCATGGATTTCCCATTGATTTCCTAATGATGGAGATGACATCTGGCAGTATCGTGATAAACATCCTTGAATAATAAGAGGAAAAAAAGGAAAAGGGGTTCGGTGGAAGAAGAATAAAAAGAAAAAGTAGGAGGAAGGATGAATGCAGATGGCTGGGTCGGATTCTGACTGTGAGATTCTCGCAGCGGGGTGCGACCTGTGCCCCTGCATTGACCTCTTGCTTACCTGTCCGGCGTCTTCCCTCTCTACTCTGCGATGTGCCGACTGGCGAGGCTCCCACTGAAATAGGACGATTTTGTTACCGCACGAGTTTTCACGCGGTCAAATTGCGTCTGTCTGCATAGGATTGCATAAACTAATGCAATCCTATGGCAGCGTGCAACGGCAAAAATTCTGCACAAAATCTTGTTGTGAAATTTCCGTGTGCATTCAGCGGTAGAGTATAAAACATGAGGAAGAAGAGTACGGTGTACCCATAGGACGCAGCCCTCAACCCCCACCCGCTAGGAACGCCGCATGAAACTGATCCATTCAATAGCCAAATACAGAAAGAGGGCAAGCTTCTGAATTCTGTCCACCTCATCCAAGTAGAGATAAACTCCTCTAGATCCTCGTCTAGATCTGAGCATTTAAGTTCTTCCAAATATCTTAAATGATCCAAGACCTCCACCCATACAATTCTCAGGATCACAATATCTTGTTTCCAATACCTAGGTAAGACCTGATGCATAGCTATAACAAAGTGATGTAAAATTCCCCTTTTAAATTTAGAGATTGAGCCCGGGGACAGGAGTGCCATCTGGGCATGATATCTACGGAGTGTCCACACCAGTTTTTGTATAGGTTAGAGATATCCTGCTAGAGAGGAAGTATCCGCAGACATTCCCACCAAATGTGTAGCATTGAGTTTGTAGTTGTGGAGCATCTGCAACATTTATCTGTTACGCTTGTCAGCTCATAGCTAATTTTGCCAGCACACCTTGTTCTGTCCAGATGTGCCAGGGTTAACATCTCCTGTGCCTTCCAGTCAGGTTAATTACCCTGCTAGTCTGAGAAGTGTGCTGGTGACTGACAGGTCTATCAACCTATCAGCTCCTCCCGCCTCCCTATTGGATCCAGCTCATGCTGCCTGGGAGTGGCCGATTATTTTTCAGTTTTCAGTGTCTGCTGAGTAGTCCAGCTACTCTGACCTGCTGGTAATCTGGCCCTGGTACTTTGTGCCATTCCCTCAGTCTGCTAGCTAGTCTACCTTGCTGTTATCAGCCAGGGTTTTTCAGCCCGCCTCTGTTTGTATCTTGCTTCTGTCAGTTTGTCTGCTAGACCTCGTTGTTATCAGACAGGCCTTACCATCTGCTTCTGTTCTGTTTGTATTGTTTCATGTTGGTTTTTGTCATCTGCCTTTCCTGTTGTTGCTAGTGGGTAGTAGTCTATTGCATAGGTACTGTGGTCCCTGTCTGTCGCCCCTAGTAAGCGTAGGGCCAGAGTTGACGGCCTGGACGTGTCCACCATCAGGGCTATCTCCAGGAAGGGACAGTGGCGTGGGTGTAGATCAGGGAGTCCCGCGCCATGCGTACCTAAGCACCCCACTAGTACCATAACATTATCTGATATTAACAGAAAGATTTTATGTAATTTAGTGGAAGTCTTCTACCATTACATGATAATGTTTTATAGTTAAGCTCCTGGAGCCTACTAGATATTGACATTTTATGGGAAAAGGGAAATGATTGGTCCAGAGCTCTCTAGAATATGGTCTGCCTAATGCGCCTTCTCAGGCTCCGATCCAGCCATGTTCAGACCCCCTCATCTGCCCTTCCATCTAAAGACTCTAAGCCAAAGAAATCATGTGCATGGGAGTTTCTGGTGATAAACAAATTTTTTGAAAGGAAGTGAGCTCCCTGACCAGGTCAGGAAAATGGGCAAAGGTGTTGATATAATTATGTAATTGAAAATATTGTAACCAAGATCCCACTAGGACACCCAAGGCTCCACCTAGGTCAGAGATCTCCCTCAAATCCAGTAACCCCATCACATCCCTGACTCTAGGGAGGCATAGCAGGTATGTATGTGCCCATTCACTTCTGCGCTTTAGGTTTGGTTAATGTCCTATAACTGAGACATGGTGATGAGGTTCTCCATACAAAATGTGTGATTAGTTTATATCTCACATTTTAAAGGGATTTTCCTTCAATTCGGAGTATTCAGTAATGAATCTGAAAAGGTCAGCACATTGTAATGTGTAATGTTTAAGCATGACTGGCTTGTTAATTTTGGTTATTTAGTAGAAGACATTAGTTTATTTTTAACCATGGTTAAACAAGGATTTATTTCTGCCTGCCTGTTTAAAACAAACACTTCTTAGGCTACATTAATACGTTGGATATTTGCTGCGGACGACTTCCATTGCAATCAGTAGAAGCCATCCGTCACGCTATCTTCCGCTGATAGCGTGAAACCGCTTCCCCGCCTACCGCCGCCGCGTCATATGACACGGCCGGCCGTGTCATGTGACGCAGTGGGCGTGTCATGTGACGTAGCCGGCATGTCACATGACACTGCGGCGCGTCACGCCGAAGCGTCATGCGGGAGCGAGGACGCCGGATCCGCAGGTAAATTTGGGGGTTTCTGGGGGGCGCCGTGACGGGCTCCCCCGCGGAAGTCCGCGGCGGAGCCCGTCACAGCCGTGTGCAGCCGGCCTATGGCACAGATTTTTTCTGCATGCAAGTTTCAAATAGTCATGTGGGAAAAAAGTAACATGTCACTTCTTGATGCCGATTTCCATGCCATTCCTGAGCGTGATTCACATTGGAAAGGGGCGCCATCTGAGCGCAGATCTGTAGTGGCCCAGAGTTAATAGGGCCCCTGAATAATGTTATATGTCTGTCTCGTGCCAATGTGTTGTCAGGTCTTGTTTGTAGAGCGCATCAAGATATGTATATTGCATGGCTGCGGCATATGAATGGGCTAAAGTTTGGTATGCTCTGTCCTGTCAGAAAATGTATAGTTTTGTAAGTGTCAGGTGACATTGTTGTATATATGTTTGCTGAATGCAATGCAAGGGGAGTCGGTGAGAGTCTGTGAGTGTTAGCGGATGCCAGAGCAATGGAAGAGTCGGAGAGGTGGTCTGCTGTTCCCACCAGGGCCTGACCCTGCTAAGAGACTACTGATGGTTTCTATGTGTGGAGAGAGTGAAAGCCCGGACATGATGGAAACACGTGGGTGTGCAGCACCAGTAGCGCATGCATCCGGAGGAATGGAAAAACGCTACTAAGCGAGAGGAACATGGGTGTATGACAGGAGAGAGAGAGTTTGACGGGAGAGAAATCTCAGATAATTTAGACTGTGGATTATACAAATGCCCTGAGAATCCTCCCTGCTGCACCACAATAATTGGCTACTGTACAAAGACTGTTTTATTTGAATATAAGTTCAAGTGTTGAAGCAAACAAACAGAATTGACCGTTCCCGTTTCCTGTTCAGAAAATACCCGGTGTGTGGACTACTTTATTACATCTGGGAGATCTGCCACAGAGGACAGAACGGGAGTGTCACGAGTGACGAATTGGACTACAGGTAACCTCCAGTTACTATCCCCTTGATCTCCCCCAGCAGCACCTTGGTCAGATCCCGAGCTACCCCCATGGGAGGAGATGGTAGAGCCTTGTGACTAAACCTTTCTCTACCCCGCTGTCTCCTCGGTTGTGGGCCCACTCCTCGGACACTGCAGATCCACCTTCAAATATTTGCATTGTTGTGGAAGAAATCCGCAGCTGAGCTGTTGATAACTGCCACAGTTTTGAGAGACGGAATCCACTCGGAAAACTCCACATCAGATTCCGCCATGTAAATATACGTGTTTCATACATGGTGGATTTTGGTGTGGATCTGCACCAAAATCCGCATTACAGTCTGCACCATCTGCAGTACATTTTACTGTTTCAAATGGTACAGATATTGACGCATAGCATTGCTATGGAAAGCGCCGCCACCTGTCCACAAGCGGAGAATCATTGCGATTCTCCGCGGTCAGCCTATCTATTAGATAGGGCTGACTGGTGGAGATTCGGCAGCGGCTCCTACTCCCGGGCGGGATACCGCATCGCCCGTGGACAGCCGGCCTATCCTGGCCATATTTCCCTAGGCAATGGAGACCTAGCATTCCAAGCATGTTATGACTAAGAGCATGCATTTTGGTCAAAATGTATAAACTGCTTCATCTGTAACCTGCAGGAGGGAGCACTCCTGTAGAGGATGTTCCGGCACTAGTAACAGGTGGACACAGCCCCTGGGAGGTGTATTATCCCAACGGGCAGCAGGGGGACAAAGCTGCACTTCGGTTTGCTGGCTGCAACCGCACCCACAAACTATCCTGGGTATATTCCTTCCCACAGGGCCACACCTTAATAGTGCTGAGGCGTAATGCTCCAATGACATTCTTGTGCCCAAATTAATCTTACAGTTTTTCAGCACAACTCCCCTTAAGATAGTTGTGTATTACATGTCCAGTCTCTTGCTGCTATGTACTATTAGCTAACATACTGTGACTTCCTCTTCCTGTACGCTCTCAACAAGCTCCCCTACCCCATAACCCCTCAAAGAGTCAGAGGCTGGTACAAATAAAATGAACCAATCATGCAAAGGAGAGCTAGCAATTCTACCTATACGCATTGAGTTTACAGCTCACTCCTTGACTATGATTTTACTGTGCTGGAATTGAATAAAGTTGGATGGGAGTTTAGCTACTGTGCTAGACAGTTTCTTTTTTTTTGTGAATTCAAGCCAGACAGGTTAGTTACAGGTAAAAGATTTGAAAGCACAAGAATAGTGGTTAGCTGGATTTTTTTTCTTATCCCCACACGCCACATGGTACAACCCTTGGGCAGTGGGAGGGAGAACCACAGGCTGCACAACACAATCTTCAAGGATGTGTGGGAAAATATAGAGTCACTTGTGTCTGTATGACAAGCTATGCAGTGGCTAACCATATCTGGAAGAAATCATCATGGCAGTCTGGACCAGATGGAGAAGAGGGGCAGAGTGAGTTATTAGATTTGCATGCCTCCCCACTGTCTGGGATTCTGCAGGACAGTCCTGGTTTTGGGATGCTGGCCCACAGATCCAGGTGGCAAGAAGCATGTCTCGCCTCACCTCCTCAGTGCAGTTACCCAGGTACAGTGAATGAAAGACCTGCGATGACATCATAATCACAAGACCATCGCAGGACCTTCATCATGTGATTTATTGGTAGTCTGCAGTGGGTAGAAGTAAGAAAGCAGCTCCCTCTACCTCCAGCATCACATATAGAGGAGATGTGAGTTAAGGGAATAATGCTAGTGGAGGAGGAATGATTAGGGTGTAAAATGCTGCTGTTGGTGTTGGAGTTCAATCTACTTCAACTCCCAGCATGCCATTGGGCTACAACTGTTAGGGCATGCATGGAGTTGAAGTTCTATCAAACTGTAGGTCCTCCATCTGTTGAGGTTTTGATAGGTCACACTGGAAATTGTAGTTCTGTCAGTCTGAGACATACAGGACTTGCTGCGAACTGCAATTTGTCACAAAGATGGGGATCATTGAACACAGTGTGTTGTCTTCCTGGTGCTCATGGTTGACACATCACAGATAGGGTTGGCATATTACTGGGACAGGCTGGAGAGGACCCAGTAGTCATGGTACACATTAGCACTAAGTTAAGCCCCATTTACACACAAAGATGATCACTTAAAATTCATTCAAAAGATAGTTTGAGTGACAGTTTTGAGCAATCATTTTGCATAAGCTACTAATGGGCACTAATTGCCATTAGTAGCTTATTAACTTCATTTGCATGTATTTAAAGAACAGTAGATGGTCTGTTCCCTAAATACATCTCCTTTGTTCTACCGCGGACTGCACACTGAATTCAATGTTATCAGCGCTCCCGGCGGAGAACTCAATGTGTGGTCCTTGCTATCGGGGACAATGGATTTTATGCTGACTTGAAGTCAGCAATGAATGAACAGTAAACGAAAAATGCAGGATGGGCGCTCATTTACATGCAGTGGCTATCGCTCAAAAGACATTGTTCGGACGAATTTTGAGCGATAATCGTTACATGTAAATGGGGCTTTAGAAGTAGGTGCAAGGTTCTTAAAAACAGCAGGAGATTATGAAGGTAAACAAGTGGCTCAAAAGTTGGTGTAGGAAGGAGGGGTTTGGGTTCCTGCAGAACTGGGATGACTTTGCTGTTGGCTAGAGTTTTTACTGAAGGGATAGGCTGCATCTCAGTTGGGAAGTGCAGCTGTGCTAAACAGGATGATAACTAGCTATTTTGCTTTTTGAATTGTAATTTTTTCGTTCCCACTTTCCAGAAACTATAAAAAAAACAGAATTAGACTCACCGGTAATTCGGTTTCTTGGAAGTCCAGTTCCTCTTTTCCCCAGTTATCTCCATGACAGCACCACCTAAGAAGTACCAAGAAACAAATATAGGGAGGGTCAACTGCAGAAAGGACTTTATGTCAGAAGGCTTTATGTCTTTATTTTCCCGAACACCTAGCCTGTATTGTTTGGAAAAGGTATATAATTTCTTCCACACAGCCACTTTATATAGTTGATCAACAGAAGCTGGGGCCTGTTCTGCCCACAAAGTAGACATGGCTCTGGTAGAATGAGCTTGGGGAATTGTTTATTGAACGCTTTATATGCCTCAATGATAGTCAGCCAAATCCATCTGGAAATAGAGGTTCCTAGCCCTTTTTCTTCCTTGCTGCAAACCAAAAATTGTTTTTTGTCATGCCTCCACTGGCATGGGGATTCAATGTACTGGAGAACTATCCTTCTAACATCAATGTAGTAAAAACTACGTTCTTGGTCATTTTTTGGGGTTATTACAGAAGGAGGAAATTATGATATCCTGAGATGTATGGAAAGATGATACTACCTTGGGCAAGACGAAGGGTCTAATTTTAAAACAACTGAATTGATAAAGCCTGAAGCTTGCTTACTGTTCGTGCTGTGGTTATGGCAGCTAGAAACCCTTATTGTTAAAGGGGTTGTCTCGCGAAATCAAGTGGGGTTATACACTTCTGTATGGCCATATTAATGCACTTTGTAATGTACATTGTGCATTAAATATGAGCCATACAGAAGTTATTCACTTACCTGCTCCGTTGCTAGCGTACTCGTCTCCATGGTTCCGTCTAAATTCGCTGGCGGCTTGCTTTTTTAGACGCGCTTGCGCAGTCCGGTCTTCTGCTCTGAGCACGAGCCGCTTCAGTGTGCTCGCCGCTACAGCTCTTCTGCGCATGCGCAGAAGAGCTGTATCTTCTCGGGAGCGCGCTGGAGCGGCCATTCTGCTACCATCTTCTCTTAGAGGAAGGTGCAGAGCCGCCCAGCAGAACCGCCCAGCCCAGCCCAGCCGCCCAGGTAAGTGATGGGTGACGGACTGACGGGGGTGACGCGTGACGGACTGCCGCTGTGGCCCCGGAGCCTACCGCTGGGCCCCGGAGCCTACCGCTGTGGCCCTGGAGCCTACCGCTGGGCCCCGGAGCCTACCGCTTGGCCCCGGGGCCTACCGCTGGGGAGCCGGGGCGTAGCGCGGGGGAGCCGGGGCGTAGCGCGGGGAAGCCGGGGCGTAGCGCGGGGAAGCCGGGGCCTAGCGCCGGTTACTTGCTGCCTGGCGGTGGGTGACTGGTCGGCCGCGTTCAATCCCGGGGTCCGGTCGGCGGCTGCGGGGGCATCTGGTTGTCAGGGAGACACAGCTGGTAGCGTCTCGGGAGCACGCACGTCGGGCTACAGCAAGCGACGGGAAAAGAGGCGGCGGCCATCTTGGGGAAACTTTTTATAAGTTGCTGAAACGCTGGAACTGTAAGTACAAACCAGCTAGAAAAGTCATTTACAGGGGTAATTAGTAATGTATGCTTAATAAGGGGGACTGGGCAAAAAAAAAATTTCACTGCTTCCGCGAGACAACCCTTTTAAGGTTCTAATTGAGATAGACTCTAAATGTTTAAAAGAAGCCAAAGCTTGGGTTTTAAGAACCCACTTTAAATTTCAAGATGGCAATAGATTCTCAATTCTATGTTTTAATTTGTCTGCCACTTTCAGAAACATAGAAATCCGCGGGACCTCTGAGAGTTTAATATCGTAAAAAAACACTACATGCTGCTATCTGGAGCCTTTATGTACAAACGGAAAGGCCCATGTCCAGTCCATCTTGAGGAAAATCAAGAACTAGAGATATATTTGGAGTAGAGAGTTGAAACCTTGTTTTGTCACACCATGACACAATTTTTTTGCATATTTTAGTTTAAATCTTGTTGGCAGTATCTTTCCTTCTAGACAGGAAAGTTTGGATATTCCTTTCTGACAGGTCCTTTCCTAACAGTATGGATTTTTCAGTATCCCTGCTGAAAGATGAAGGTTTGTTATATTTTGATAGGTTAATGGACACTTGGTAAATAAATCTGGAAGGGTTAAAAGATTCACTACCTCCCAGATGCTCAAGTTCTTCAAAAGGGAGAAGTATCTTTTCCTGAGCCAAAACGGGAGTACGTTAATCAAAGGGCATTTTTTGTGAAGACATTTCTGGAGTACTCTAAGAATCAGAGGAAATGCATAAACTAACCTGTGGCCCGAATACTGTGTCAACACATCCACTGTGGTAGAATGACTTTGTGAATTGAGTAAGAAAAATTTGTTCACTTTGTGATTTTTTCCTTGTTGCAAAGAGATCTATTTGTGGGACTCCCCATTTGTTTCTTATGCCCTGAAAGAGACTATTTTCCTAGATCCAGTATTTGGCAACTGAGGAAGTCCATCGTTATTTAGGGTTTCTTTCAGGTAAGTTGCTGAGATGAAAAGAACATATTACTCCACCCAACTGAATATATTTTGCGCAAGGCTCTGTAAGAAAATATGCTTTGTTCCCCTTTGGTGGTGAACAAGGGCTACTGCCATGATATTGTCTGAGAATATTTTAATATGATGATTCTGGTTTTCAAGGACTTTTCCTTAGAGATGAGCGAACGTACTCGTCCGAGCTTGATACTCGTTCGAGTATTAGCGTGTTCGAGATGCTCGTTACTCGAGACGAGTACCACACGATGTTCGAGTTACTTTCACTTTCATCTCTGAGACGTTAGCGCGCTTTTCTGGCCAATAGAAAGACAGGGAAGGCATTACAACTTCCGCCTGCGACGTTCAAGCCCTATACCACCCCCCTGCAGTGAGTGGCTGGCGAGATCAGGTGTCACCCGAGTATATAAATCGCCCCTCCCGCGGCTCGCCACAGATGCATTCTGACAGAGATCAGGGACAGTGCTGCTGGTGCTGGAGCTGCTATAGGGAGAGCGTTAGGAGTTATTTTAGGCTTCAAGAACCCCAACGGTCCTTCTTAGGGCCACATCTAACCGTGTGCAGTAGTGTGGAGGCTGCTTTTTGCAGTGTTGCACTTTTTTTTTTTTTTTTTTTGTATATCGGCCGTGCAGAGCATTGCGTCCTGCAGTAATTTTACATTGTCCAGGGCCAGTAGTGGTGAGGCAGGGACAGAAGACATATTTAGTGTATATAGGCAGTGGGCCTTTCCAAAAACATTTGGGGAAAAAAATCTATTTGGGCTGCCTGTGACCGTCCTCAGTGTACTGGGTCTCTGCTGGGGGTAGTTGTCCTAATTCATACGCAGCCAGCTAAGTGTTACAGCAGGCTTGCGCAAAATTCTTTCCTGCCTCTGTGTTGCCTCTTACATCACCGCTGTATTCCTGTCCACAAGTGTACTGGGTCTCTGCTGGGGGTAGTTGTCCTAATTCATACGCAGCCAGCTAAGTGTTACAGCAGGCTTGCGCAAAATTCTTTCCTGCCTCTGTGTTGCCTCTTACATCACCGCTGTATTCCTGTCCACAAGTGTACTGGGTCTCTGCTGGGGGTAGTTGTCCTAATTCATACGCAGCCAGCTAAGTGCTACAGCAGGCTTGCGCAAAATTCTTTCCTGCCTCTGTGTTGCCTCTTACATCACCGCTGTATTCCTGTCCACAAGTGTACTGGGTCTCTGCTGGGGGTAGTTGTCCTAATTCATACGCAGCCAGCTAAGTGTTACAGCAGGCTTGCGCAAAATTCTTTCCTGCCTCTGTGTTGCCTCTTACATCACCGCTGTATTCCTGTCCACAAGTGTACTTGGGTCTCTGCTGGGGGTAGTTGTCCTAATTCATACGCAGCCAGCTAAGTGTTACAGCAGGCTTGCGCAAAATTCTTTCCTGCCTCTGTGTTGCCTCTTACATCACCGCTGTATTCCTGTTCACAGTGAAACAGTCTGCAGTAATTTTACATTGTCCAGGGCCAGTAGTGGTGAGGCAGGGACAGAAGACATATTTAGTGTATATAGGCAGTGGGCCTTTCCAAAAACATTTGGGGAAAAAAATCTATTTGGGCTGCCTGTGACCGTCCTCTGTGTACTGGGTCTCTGCTGGGGGTAGTTGTCCTAATTCATACGCAGCCAGCTAAGTGTTACAGCAGGCTTGCGCAAAATTCTTTCCTGCTTCTGCTGTGCTTTCCGTAAGCGAAGTCAGCCTCCAACCACAGGCCAATAAGCGGCACATTTAATTACAGCGTTCTGTTTCTGCACTACTGGTAATACACCATGCTGAGGGGTAGGGGTAGGCCTAGAGGACGTGGACGCGGGCGAGGACGCGGAGGCCCAAGTCAGGGTGTGGGCACAGGCCGAGCTCCTGATCCAGGTGTATCGCAGCCGACTGCTGCGGGATTAGGAGAGAGGCACGTTTCTGGCGTCCCCACATTCATCTCACAATTAATGGGTCCACGCGGTAGACCTTTATTAGAAAATGAGCAGTGTGAGCAGGTCCTGTCGTGGATGGCAGAAAGTGCATCCAGCAATCTATCGACCACCCAGAGTTCTGCGCCGTCCACTGCTGCAACTCTGAATCCTCTGGCTGCTGCTCCTCCTTCCTCCCAGCCTCCTCACTCTATTACAATGACACATTCTGAGGAGCAGGCAGACTCCCAGGAACTGTTCCCGGGCCCCTGCCCAGAATGGGCAGCAATGGTTCCGAATCCTCTCCCACCGGAGGAGTTTGTCGTGTCCGATGCCCAACCTTTGGAAAGTTCCCGGGGTCCGGAGGATGAGGCTGGGGACTTCCAGCAACTGTCTCAAGAGCTTTCAGTGGGTGAGGAGGACGATGACGATGAGACACAGTTGTCTATCACTCAGGTAGTAGTAATTGGAGTAAGTCCGAGGGAGGAGCGCACAGAGGATTCGGAGGAAGAGCAGTAGGACGATGAGGTGACTGACCCCACCTGGTTTGCTACGCCTACTGAGGACAGGTCTTCAGAGGGGGAGGCAAGTGCAGCAGCAGGGCAGGTTGGAAGAGGCAGTGCGGTGGCCAGGGGTAGAGGCAGGGCCAGACCGAATAATCCACCAACTGTTTCCCAAAGCGCCCCCTCGCGCCATGCCACCCTGCAGAGGCCGAGGTGCTCAAAGGTCTGGCAGTTTTTCACTGAGAGTGCAGACGACCGACGAACAGTGGTGTGCAACCTTTGTCGCGCCAAGATCAGCCGGGGAGCCACCACCACCAGCCTCACCACCACCAGCATGCACAGACATATGATGGCCAAGCACCCCACAAGGTGGGACGAAGGCCGTTCACCGCCTCTGGTTTGCACCGCTGCCTCTTCCCCTGTGCCCCAACCTGCCACTGAGATCCAACCCCCCTCTCAGGACACAGGCACTACCGTTTCCTGGCCTGCACCCACACCCTCACCTCCGCTGTCCTCGGCCCCATCCACCAATGTCTGTCAGCGCACCGTCCAGCCGTCGCTAGCGCAAGTGTTGGAGCGCAAGCGCAAGTACGCCGCCACGCACCCGCATGCTCAAGCGTTAAACGTGCACATAGCCAAATTTATCAGCCTGGAGATGCTGCCGTATAGGGTTGTGGAAACGGAGGCTTTCAAAAGGTATGATGGCGGCGGCGGCCCCGCGCTACTCAGTTCCCAGTCGCCACTACTTTTCCCGATGTGCCGTCCCAGCCCTGCACAACCACGTCTCCCGCAACATTGTACGCGCCCTCATCAACGCGGTTACTGCCAAGGTCCACTTAACAACGGACACGTGGACAAGCACAGGCGGGCAGGGCCACTATATCTCCCTGACGGCACATTGGGTGAATTTAGTGGAGGCTGGGACAGAGTCAGAGCCTGGGACCGCTCACGTCCTACCCACCCCCAGAATTGCGGGTCCCAGCTCGGTGGTGGTATCTGCGTCGGTGTATGCTTCCTCCACTAAACCACCCTCCTCCTCCTCCTACGCAACCTCTGTCTCGCAATCAAGATGTGTCAGCAGCAGCACGTCGCCAGCAGTCGGTGTCGCGCGGCGTGGCAGCACAGCGGTGGGCAAGCGTCAGCAGGCCGTGCTGAAACTACTCAGCTTAGGAGAGAAGAGGCACACGGCCCACAAACTGCTGCAGGGTCTGACAGAGCAGACCGACCGCTGGCTTGCACCGCTGAGCCTCCAACCGGGCATGGTCGTGTGTGACAACGGCCGTAACCTGGTGGCGGCTCTGCAGCTCGGCAGCCTCACGCACGTGCCATGCCTGGCCCACGTCTTTAATTTGGTGGTTCAGCGCTTTCTGAAAAGCTACCCACGCTTGTCAGACCTGCTCGGAAAGGTGCGCCGGCTCTGCGCACATTTCCGCAAGTCCCACACGGACGCTGCCACCCAGCGCACCCTGCAACATCGGTTTCATCTGCCAGTGCACCGACTGCTGTGCGACGTGCCCACACGGTGGAACTCTACGCTCCACATGTTGGCCAGGCTCTATGAGCAGTGTAGAGCTATAGTGGAATACCAACTCCAACATGGGCGGCGCAGTGGGAGTCAGCCTCCTCAATTCTTTACAGAAGAGTGGGCCTGGTTGGCAGACATCTGCCAGGTCCTTGGAAACTTTGAGGAGTCTACCCAGATGGTGAGCGGCGATGCTGCAATCATTAGCGTCACCATTCCTCTGCTATGCCTCTTGAGAAGTTCCCTGCAAAGCATAAAGGCAGACGCTTTGCGCTCGGAAACAGAGGCGGGGGAAGACAGTATGTCGCTGGATAGTCAGAGCACCCTCATGTCTATATCTCAGCGCGTTGAGGAGGAGGAGGAGGAGCATGAGGAGGATGAGGAGGAGGGGGAAGAGACAGCTTGGCCCAATGCTGAGGGTACCCATGCTGCTTGCCTGTCATCCTTTCAGCCTGTATGGCCTGAGGAGGAGGAGGAGGAGGAGGAGGAGGAGGAGGATCCTGAAAGTGATCTTCCTAGTGCGGACAGCCATGTGTTGCGTACAGGTACCCTGGCACACATGGCTGACTTCATGTTAGGATGCCTTTCTCGTGACCCTCGCGTTACACGCATTCTGGCCACTACGGATTACTGGGTGTACACACTGCTCGACCCACGGTATAAGGAGAACCTTTCCACTCTCATACCCGAAGAGGAAAGGGGTTCGAGAGTGATGCTATACCACAGGACCCTGGCGGACAAGCTGATGGTAAAATTCCCATCCGACAGCGCTAGTGGCCGAAGGCGCAGTTCCGAGGGCCAGGTAGCAGGGGAGGCGCAGAGATCAGGCAGCATGTACAGCACAGGCAGGGGAACACTCTCTAAGGCCTTTGACAGCTTTCTGGCTCCCCAGCAAGACTGTGTCACCGCTCCCCAGTCAAGGCTGAGTCGGCGGGAGCACTGTAAAAGGATGGTGAGGGAGTGCGTAGCCGATCGCACGACCGTCCTCCGTGACGCCTCTGCCCCCTACAACTACTGGGTGTCGAAGCTAGACACGTGGCCTGAACTCGCGCTGTATGCCCTGGAGGTGCTTGCTTGTCCTGCGGCTAGCGTCTTGTCAGAGAGGGTGTTTAGTGCGGCTGGGGGAATCATCACGGATAGGGGTACCCGCCTGTCAACCGACAGTGCCGACAGGCTTACACTCATCAAGATGAACAAAGCCTGCATTACCCCAGACTTCTCTTCTCCACCAGCGGACAGCAGCGATACCTAAACAATACGTAGGCTGCACCCGCAGATGGAAGCATTGTTCTCTATCACCATCAAAAACGTGGACCTTTTAGCTTCAATCTGTGTATAATATTCATCCTCCTCCTCCTGCTCCTCCTCCTGAAACCTGACGTAATCACGCCGAACGGGCAATTTTTCTTAGGCCCACAAGGCTCAGTCATATAATTTTTGTAAACAATTTTTATACGTTTCAATGCTCATTAAAGCGTTGAAACTTTCACCTGAACCAATTTTTAGTTTAACTGGGCTGCTTTCAGGCCTAGTTACAAATTAAGCCACATTAACCAAAGCGATTAATGGGTTTCACCTGCCCTCTTGGTTGGGCATGGGCAATTTTTCTGACGTACATTAGTACTGTTGGTACACCAATTTTTGGGGGCCCTCGCCTACAGTGTAATCCAATAAATTTTTTGCCCACCTGCATTAAAGCTGACGTTACATCAGCTGTGCTGGGCACTGCAATGGGATATATTTATGTACCGCCGGTGGGTTCCAGGGAGCCACCCATGCTGTGGGTCCACAGGGAGTTGTAACTGCATGTGTCTACTTCTAAAGAACCCCAGTTTGACTGGGGCATGCAGTGTGGGCCAAAGCCCACCTGCATTAAACATGACATTACCTCAGCTGTGATGGGCAATGCAATGGGATATATTTATGTACCGCCGGTGGCTTCCTGGCACCCACCCATGCTGTGGGTCCACAGGGAGTTGTACCTGCCTGTGTCTATGAATTAAAAACCCTGGTCAGGTTGGGGCATGCAGTGTGGGCCGAAGCCCACCTGCTTTTACTCTGACGTTAGCTCTGCTGTCCAGGGCACTGCAATGGGATACATTTATGTACAGCCGGTGGGTTCCAGGGAGCCACCCATGCTGTGGATGCACACGGAATTCCCATTGCGGAGTTGTACCTGCCTTTGACTATTTATAAAAAACCGCGGTCTGACTGGGGCATGCAGACACCTTGACAGAATGAATAGTGTGTGGCACATAGGTTCCCCATTGCTATGCCCACGTGTGCAGCTCCTGATGGCGGTGGCACAGGATTATATTTCTCATTGTTTCTGTACAGCATTGTGGGCTATCGCCCCGCCCCTTTTAAAGAGGGTCGCTGCCTAGCAGTGCCAACCCTCTGCAGTGTGTGCCTGCGGTTGCTCCTCATGGCAGACGCACTTATAAATAGACATGAGGGTGGTGTGGCATGAGTGCAGCTGAAGGCTGCGCAGGTACACTTTGGTGTGCGCTGTGGACACTGCGTTGTGTGGGGGAGGGGGGGGGGGTTGGGCAGCATGTAACCCAGGAGAAGTGGCAGCGGAGTGTCATGCAGGCAGTGATTGTGCTTTGTTGGAGGTAGTGTGGTGCTTAGCTAAGGTATGCATTGCTAATGATGGCTTTTCAGAAGTAAAAGTTGTTGGGAGGGGGGGGGCCCCACTCTTGCCGCTATTGTGGCTTAATAGTGGGACCTGGGAACTTGAGATGCAGCCCAACATGTAGCCCCTCGCCTGCCCTATCCGTTGCTGTGTCGTTCCCATCACTTTCTTGAATTGCCCAGATTTTCATAAATGAAAACCTTAGCGAGCATCGGCGATATACAAAAATGCTCGGGTCGCCCATTGACTTCAATGGGGTTTGTTACTCGAAACGAACCCTCGAGCATCGCGATAATTTCGTCCCGAGAAACGAGCACCCGAGCATTTTGGTGCTCGCTCATCTCTACTTTTCCTATTGCATAAAGTTCTCTGAAATTTGAGGATTATTGCTTGATACTTTAAATTCCTTGATAATAAAGGTCTTTTAGTTGAGCACCCGAAATGAAAGAGCTGGCATCTGGCAGAATCACAGGATTTTGAAACCAATCGACCCCTCATTGTTGTTTGATAGCCACCAGCATTGGGAAGTCTTTACCAAATTCCCTATTACCATCTTTTTGTCTAGAGTCTGCTTCTTGTCCCAGACAGAAAGAATTGCATTCTGGAGAGTTTTTGTATGAAACTGAAACCATGCTACTGCTGAAATGCAAGGGATTAGTTTCCCTAGAAGGGACATAGCTGACGGGATTGCTATGATAGTTTTGATCGGAAGCTGAAAGTTTTGTTTGTGGGGAGAAAAGAACGAGAAAGGTCTTTCTCTGACTGTGAGTCACTTCCGATTTTTCTCAAATGGTGAATTTGTCTTTCCACAGATACTGAAAATCTGAGGAATTACTGAAATTTGGGATGGATTGGGATGTGGAAATAAATGTTCCTTAAATCTATAGTCCTCATGAAGGCTCCCTTTTCTTTATTAATGTCACTGTGGAGATAATTGATCCCATCTTAAATCTTCCGTACCCTACTGTTCAAAGGTTTCAGATTTAATCGGATATAATTCTCCATAGTTTTTTTTAATAAGCAATAGTTTAGAATTACGACCTTTTCTTTGCTTGGCTAAAGGAAATAGAATCGCTGCTTCCAGCTGCAATAAATCTTGGACTCCCTGTTGCATTAGAGTTATGTAACATGAGGGGCAAGAAGATATTGTGAATTTTTGAGGGGAGTGAGAAATGAGCTCAATGAGGTATCCTGCATTTATAATGTTTGAAATCCAAACATTTTTGCAGAGCTGAGCCCACTACTCTGAAAGAGCCTATAATCTTGCTCCTACTGGAATGGGGTCATTGTTTTGGTCTCTTGAGATTGCCCTGTGGTACAAAAACAAAATTGTTTTTTTTGCTTCAGAAAAACTTTTTTCCTATCTAAAGTTTTCTCCAGGATCTTATCTATGTCAAGTCAGAATAGAAACTGAACATGGAAAGGTAAGGAACATTATCTTAGAACTTATTTTTGAAGCCATATCCCCTGACCAGGATTTAAGCCATAAAAACCTTTCTAATAGAATTAGAAAAGGCTGCAGGACGTGCTGATAGTTTGACTGACTCTGCCGTTGCATCTGCCGGGAAACTGGTGGCCATCTTAAGAACTGACAGTAAATCTAAAATCTGTTCGGGGGTCAAAGGGCAGGGAGTTTCTCAATATGTAATTCTAATTGATTTAACAAGAGATTAAGAGTTATAACCACACATGTAGCTGTCACGCCTAGTTTAAGTAAGGAGAAGCCTCCTCCCAAGTCTTTTTTAAAAGACTCTCTGCTTTTCGATCCATGGGAACATTTAACTGTGTAGCATTCTCAAAGAGTAATGAGTTCAGCAACTTTAGCTAATGGGACATCTCCAACTGGTATGGCCTCCGAGTCCACATGATCTTCCTCTGAGAACGGATAACGTCTCTTAATCCCTCTTGGAATGCAAAAACCTATTTCAGCCTTGTTCCATTACTTTTTAATAAGCTTCTGAATAATGTCATGGATTTGGAAAGTATGTTTATGTTTTTCAGCCGGACCACCAAAGATTTCATCTTGAATGATTCTATGTGTTTTGGCTCATACATGTTAAGAGTGGCTGCAATTGCCTTAATTAATTAGTCTATATCATCTAGATTGAAGAGAATTTTTTTGTAGTCGTCATTACCATCTGAAGAATCATTAGCATTTTCACCTTCCTCCA
The DNA here is from genome assembly GCF_035609145.1 of Eleutherodactylus coqui. Classification (NCBI taxonomy): domain Eukaryota; kingdom Metazoa; phylum Chordata; class Amphibia; order Anura; family Eleutherodactylidae; genus Eleutherodactylus; species Eleutherodactylus coqui. Next base: position 237,371,855 of record NC_089837.1, on the reverse strand, counting down.
CCTCAAAGAATATTAGGCTTTTTTTCTGAATCACAGTAATTACCAAAAGTACTTGTTCTCTTAACTCATATTGGAATAAAAGAAGTAGATGGTATAGGATTTTGAGGTGCCAAAGTGCAGCGAACTTTATCTCTAATCAATATTTTAATATCAGTCATAAAATCTAAAGACTCTTCATTTTGCATAACAGTTAGGTATACGATGGAGAGAATTTTTTTTATACATGATGCACATTTTTTCTGCCAGGTTTTAGCAGACCCAGCCAAGTTCTTGTCCCCCTAACAAAAACAACAGCACGAGAAAGGATCAATACATATACCGTACTTAGTCATAGTTTGTATGACGCACCCAAATGGGCTACTTATGATACCAGGGTTTGTAACTGGTTCTGGGTTGTCAGATGCTGGAGTGCTCATATCTTGGTAGCGTTGCAGGCAAACTGTATTTAGTCCAAAAATGGAATTCAGATACCGATGTTTGTTCTTATCTGCCTCCTGTCACTTATACTGGCTACCAGTATTCTATAATGGAGCACCACCACCATGCCCCCACCCCCCTTTTTCCACCGACATCATCGCATCCTCACGCCCCAGTCAAGCACTTAAGAGAGAAACCCTGAACATGGTCACGACATCATTCACCTATAATTGCTCTCAGCCGTGGTGAAGAGGGTTCCAAAACTGCCCATGCAGCATCTTGAGAGATGGCAATATAGGAAGGAAGAAACAGCCCCTGCTGTCTCTGATCCAAAGGAGAAAAGAAAAAAAAGTTAATCTTCATGGCTTGGTTTTCAATTCCCAATCATTGTTCTATGGATATGTATAAAGGGTCAAGCATTGATTTAAAGGAATGCTGCCATCCAATAGGTGGCACTGCAGAGGTATTGTTTCATCTTCCTTATTTGCATATTACCCAGAGAAGCATGGGTGGATGGGTAGCCTTATAAGTCTCCTCCCCACCTTCTTGGTGCTCTCCCTAAGAAGAGAGGTTACCCCTCCTGACGCATCTTCATGGCCAGGAATTCCAGAAGCTCCCAGCACCTCTCTGGGTACCTGCCTACTGACAGGACAGAAGAGAGACTGAGGTTGGGAAGGAGGGGATGGGGATGATGGGGGGGAGGGTTCTTTAACCCCTTAGTGACGAAGCCTGTTTGCGCCTTAGTGACAGAGCCAAATTTTGGAAATCTGACATGTCACTTAACATATCATAACTCCGTAAAGGCTTTGTATATCCAAGTGATTCTAACATTGTTTTTTTTGCCACATGTTGTACTTCATTTAGGTGGTAAAAATAGACCCATAGAATTTGTGTATATTTATTAAAAGTGCCAATATTGGGAAAAAATTTTAAAAATTGTCATTTTTTTCACATTTTCAACTGTAATATTTCAAATATGTGCAAACATACTGTACAAATTTTTGCTAAGATATATTTCCATCTGTTCACTTTATTCTGAATGCACGTTTGAAAAACTTTTTTTTTTAACCATTTAGGAGACGTACAAATTTAACATTAATTATCAACATTTTGAGGAACACTTTATTTTCCGGCACCAAGCCAAGATTGCAAAGGCTCATATATGTCAGAATTATAGATAACCCCACAAATGACCCCATTTTAAAAACTACACCCCTTAGTGTATTCACTGAGGGGAGTCAGGAGTATTTTGACCCCACCGTTTCTTTTCAGTAATTAATGCAATTTAGAGTAGAAAAAATAAAATTTCATATTTTTGCAAATACGTAATTTTAAACACAGGATTTTTTTCTATAGTGCACATGAAAATGAGGATTTACACCTCAAAATGCATACCCCTGTTTGTCCTGTGTTCATAAACATACCCATTGTGGCCCTAATCTTCTATGTACAACGGGGCCAAAACCGAAAGGAGCAGCCGGTGGCTTTTAGATCAGACATTTTGCTTGAAGGCGTTTTAGGCCCCATTGCCCACTTGTAGACCCCTTGAGCGGCCAAAACGCAGAGGACCCTCAAAAATGACCTCATTTTTGAAACTAGACCTCTTAGCGCATTAATCTAGGGGTGTACTGTGTATTTTGACCCAACAGTTTTTGAATAAATCAAAGCAAAGCAGAAGTAAAAAATTACGATTTTTTTTATTTTTTTTATCAATTATGTGATTTTAAAAAACTGTTTTTTTTGGACAACAGACATATGAATGGAGGCTTTCACCCACAAATGAATACCCCTGTTTGTCCCGTGTTCAGAAACATACCTATTGAGGCCCTAATCTTCTGTCCGTATGCACAACGGGGCCATAACTGAAAGGAGCAGAGGGTGATTTTCAGATCAGACATTTTGCTTGAAAGTGATTTAGGCCCCATTGCCCACTTGTAGAGCCCGTGAGCGGCCAAAACGATAGAGAACCCCCACAAATGACCTTATAATAAAAACTAGACCCCTTAACGCATTCATCTAGCAGTGTACTGCGTATTTTGACTCCACTGTTTTTAAATGAATCGAAGCAAAGCAGAAGAAAAAAATTACGATTTTTGGTTTTTTTGGCAATTATGTCATTTTAAAAATAGGTTTTTTTTGTACAGCATACATAGGAATAAAGACTTTCACCCCAAAATGTATACCCCCATTTATCCAGTGTTTAGAGACATACCCATTGTGGCTCTAATCTTCTGTCTGGATGCACAACGGGGCCCAAACTGAACGGCACATCATACTTTAACTGTCTTTTAACGTTTACGTGATCGTCATTATCCATTGGATAATGGCAATCACATGACCGAAGAATGCTCACCGCGGCCCAACGTGACATCTCCAAGCTCTTGGCTACCTTTAGTAGCCAGGAGCAAGGAGATTTTAAATTTCCTCTTGCCCTCCCCAGCTTTTGCGCTTGCGTACGCCATTTTGGCGAAGGGCGCATGCGCCAAAACTGGGGAAAGGTCCACGGATAAGGATCCCGTCAGGGGACATCGCCAGTGGTCTTATTTAAGTAATTTCACCTCCCCTCACGGTTCCGATCCATGACGGGAGGTGAGAATTGAGCTTTTTTTTACTTTTACGGCGATCACGTGACTGGGAAACACGTACCGTGGCACCCCATGAAATCTCCAGGCTCTTGGCTACATTTAGTAGCCAGGTGTAGGGAGATTTTAAATCACCCTGCCAATTTGCGGCTTTTGCGCCTGTGTCCGCCATTTTAGCGACGGACGCGTGCACAGAAGCCGGGCAACGTCCGAAAAAATCTGGGGGCTTTAGGTACATAATTTCCATGAGGGGAGATGAAACAAACGTTTTTTTCTTTTTTCTTTTTACACTTTTTAAACTTTTTTTTAACTTTTACATGATCACTGCTATCCAAAAATAAATAAAAAGCAATGTCAGAGCTGCAGATTTTTGTACACCTTAGCTCCCACAACACGGAATAGCAAATGATCAAAAAGTCACATGCACTCCAAAATCATACCAATGAACACATCAACTCATCCTGAAAAAAACAAGCCCTCAAACAGCTCTGCAGATGAAAAAATAACGAAAGTCATGTGTCTCTATATGGCAATACAAGAAACATTTTTTTTTTTTAATAACAAATGCTTTTGTTGTGGAAATATAGTAACAAAACAATATAAAAAGTTTGTATTGCCACAATCACACAGACCTGCAGAATTAAGGATAACACATAACTTAAACCGCATGGTGAAAGGGTTGAAAAAAGTGAGTCAGAATTATGTTCTTTGGAACAGCACATTTCCTTAAAACACAATAAAAAGCGATCAAAAATCTTATCTGCATGTGAAATTGGTAACAATGAAAATATCAGCATATCCTGCAAAAAACAAGCCCTCGGGGCTTCTGCACATGGGTGTATGAGCAACTACACTCGCCACTACGGAGTGCAGTGGCTCATGAACAAGGTAAAAATCTTTTTTTTTTAACCTTTCAAACTCCGTGCTATTCCGGCAAGTTTCAAAAAAAAAAAGCAGGAAGATAGATCCTGCCCTATCTTACTCATACGTAGTATTAATGGGCGAGTATACCGTTAGTGAAAACGTGACCATTGATTTCACGGTTGCATAACGAGTCTGAATCACGACCACCTTTTGAAGCCCTCACATAGCGTTATAGATGGAAAAATTAAGAATTATGGTTCTCTGAATATGTCAATGCAAAACTGGCCCAATAAAAGGGAGCCCCCAAAATCCACAAGGTGCTCCTTCATTTCTGAGACCTTTTTTAAGTCACTAACAGAGCCACATGCTGGATGCCTCTAAAAGCTACAGATTCAGAGTAACAAATATTGAGCTTAGTTTATCTGCTAATTTATATTGTGTTACAGAAAAAAATGATTGATTCAACCCCTTTTCTTTTTACTATATCTGCTTAATTTCTGTACTCCTCCTCATATATGGGGGTCTCCTCCCGCTCGTCTTTTGCTTGAAAAAAATTGTTCCTCTTCAGCACTACTGCAGTGTGTCGATCCCGCTGAAAGTCGCTGTTATGACCACCACAGCAGCGCTCATTGTACAAGTTACTTATACTGCTTTAACCCCTTGAGTGGCGGGTTTCTTGCCACCCTGTCATACCCACCAGGGCAGGTTTTTTTAAATGGGCCAATCATTTAATTTCAACTAATTTTCCAGTCGCGTTCCAAGAGCCATAACTTTTTCATTTTTCCATTGACACGGCCATACGAGGACTTGTTTTTTGCGGGACAAGTTGTACTTTTTGTTGGCATCATTTTTGGGTATATATAATGTATTGCATAACTTTTGTAAAAAAAATTTGTAGGGAGATTGCGGGAAAAAAAAGAAATCCTGCCATTTGTTTTTTGGATTTCATTTTTACGGCATTCCGCGTGCAGAATAAATACTGTGATAACATTATTCTCTGAGTCAACATGATTCCGGCGATACCAAGTTTATACAGTTTTTTTTTAATGTTTTGCTATTTTTGTACATTTAAAACATGTTTTTTTCTTAAAGGTTTGCTTTTGTGTTGCCACATTCCAAGAGCCGTATACATTTTTTTTTCCATTGCCAGAGCTCTAGAAGGCCTTGTTTTTTGCGGGATGAACTCTAGTCTTCAGTTATCTAATTTTTAGGAACATGTAAAATTTTGATCGCTTTTTTTTCCATTTTTTCTAGTGGCAAGATTAACAAAATCTCTAATTCTGGCATGTTTTTTTATTTTTCACTGCATTCTCAGAGCAGTATGAATAATATATTAAAGTAATTCTACAGGCCAGTACGATTATGCCCATACCAAATTGTAATAGTTTTTTTCTTTTTCGCGACTTTTTCACAATTTAAAAAAAAAAGCAATAAAAGTTTAAATCACCCTCCTTTTGCCATATCTATAGTAAAAAAAATCTAAATCATAAAAGAAAAATACTCTACTCTTCTTTCTCAGGGAGGGAGCCCCTGCATAACTATCTTTTATAATCTCTCACATATCCCCCCATGGCTTTAAAAATTATTTAGCATAAGGTGCAGGGCTTTAATTCCCCCAATAAGCAAACTAAAGCATCCCGTTATTATAAAAGTGTCTAGATTGACATTATATTCCTACAGGAAACTCACTTTTCCACAAATTCCTCCCCAAGCTACCTATCCTTTCATTTCCCCACCTTCTTCTCGGCAACAGCTTCAACTAAAACAAAAGAAGTAGCCATATGTTTCGGCCGCTCGGTCTCATTCACCCACACATCAACTATTTCTGAGCCTGAGGGCTGATACATATTACTCACGGGTACAATGCAAGATGTCCCAGTAACCATTGCCTCGTAATATACCCTGTACTCTAGACAAATTCCTTTCCTTAAAAAATTCCTCAAACTTGTGGAGACTAACAAGAATGGCACAGTCATTATATGTGGGGACTCGAATTGTATCTTAGACCCAGACCTGGACAGAAACATCACATCTCTTCCAACACCCCTACTGCAAACACAACACTCCATATCACATAACTTTAAGATGTTTCTTTCCCAACACCCCCTAGCGGATTCATGGCGAGAACTTAACCCCACTACTAAAGACTACATTGCATTACTCAGCTTCTCATTCCCTATATATGAAGGATGTGATTCTCTTTATTCCTTGGTCGGACCTAAGGTTGGGACATCGAAAACCAATATATCGAAATATCGATATATCGCTAATCCTTTGGCAATACTTTTCATCGATATTGTTATGTCCGATATAGCGGTAATATCGATAGTTTAAGGCGATATATCGATTTTTGTACAGAAGAAACGTGTCTTGTGGTCCGGTGACCAGATGTTCTTTCTTTACATTCTGCCCTTTCCTTTGTGTTGGGACAGGATGTAGTTTTGCTCTAGGTACTGATGAACTTATAAACAAGTTCTAGAAACCTTTGGAAAGTGTGAGGTAACTCTTTGTCACCAATAAGGTTTGCTCCAGGCAAAACGGCTCTCAGAAAAAGTGGGGTCTTAGGCCCCTTTTCCACATGTGTTTGTTCATCGTGTTAGACGAGGCTCTGAGCATTTGCGTCTAACGCGATGGCTGTGGGCAATACTTTCTAAATGAAAACATTTCCACATGCAGATGGAGGGCTGTGCTGAACGCACAAAGGACACAAATGGAGACGCGACATGCCGTGCGTTTAGCGTGTAATGCGAACGCAGTGCCTATAGAAAAGATAGGAGATCCATTTAAGGCAATATTTTTGTGTCGATGTCTCAACCTTAGTTGGACCACAGCCTGGTATCAATAATTTGCAATTCCTTAATGTCCAAACCTACTAATGCCACATGGTACATCCACAATTCCCTTCTACCACTCCGAGAAATACTGTCCTTAATAACGCCACAACTTGAAGAATACTTTGCTATGCAGGTTCATAAGGTTGTGCTCCGCAGAGCCCTTATCTAAATATTGTCCCGGTGCAAGATAAAACATCTTGCTAGGCAATTAGAACTAGAACAAAAAGTCCTGCAGTTGGAAGAAGAGGCCAAAAAGCATCCATTGCGGGAAAACTTGAGAAGGACAGAACTAGATTTATGCATTATGGAAATTATTGAGCGCAAACTACGATGGTCCCGCCAACGTTTTCATATATTAAACAATAAACCATCTACACCTTTAGCATCACAGCTCCAAGCTAATCCCATTATCAGCCCATTTTTAAACTCTGTACTAAACACGGCCCAGTCACAGCAAATCCATCGACAATAGTATCAGAGTTTAGACAATTTTGGGCTAAACTCCACTCCCAGCCAAACCATCCATCTCCAGAGCAGTTAACTTTATACCTTCGAGACACTACACTCGAAGGTATAAATGGAGCTGTCACGTTTTGAGCCTGCAGGCCTGTCATTCCCAGAGGAGGCATGTTTTTACGTCCCCTGGGAATTAAGCCCAGCAGGCCAGGACGTAAAAAGGCAATGGGCTGGTTACTAAGGGGTTAACATTGTCCAATTGCAAATACAAAATGTAAATTACATATTTTCATAGGCTTTTCCCTATCTACAACAGTAGACTGGGACAGATTCAGGAACACATCGTTAGAGAAATTAGAACGTATTTGAAACCTGTAAACTAACATAATGGACAACCCAAATATTCTATTATGATGGGAATTGTCTACTAGCTCCCCGGAGACATTGTCTTATGTTGCCTCATTTCACATACGTAATTCCGAAGAGTGTCCTGGTCTGACTACGGGTCTCCTGACCTGAACTCTGAGCATAACATGCACATACAATGCTCGGAGTTAGGGTCAGGAGACCTATGGTCAGGTTGAGACACACTTCCGAATGTCATACGTAAAACGGAGGCAACATAAGGCAATATGGTTAGCCCCTTACTGCTAAGATTTGGTGGACTGTTATAGTAATGGAAACAATTTTAAACTAGTATATAAATTTGTATATACTCACCTATTTGGAAGAAGAAAAAAATTGAAGGCGTTTTCTAGACAACAAAATATTGATAACCTGTCCTCAGGATAGGTCATCGATAAGTCATTGCCAAGGACCTACCAGTTGGCTTCCCCAGCAATGAGCGGATTGCCCGGCCTGCTGGCAGTGCAGAGGGCTGGACATGCCTCATAGGGCATGGCAGCAGAAGTGCCCTAGCTGGCTTCACTGTCATTGAAATGAAGGGGAGCTGAAGCTGGCACGAATACTTCCGGCCTTTCCATCTCAGACACTGGACACAAATGTGGAAGTGTAATAAGTGCAATCAAGAATTAAAAACAATCACAGAAAAATGGCCGTTACTTACTGACTGAGGAGTGCATATAGATGCATCCTCCTCTCACCATGCAGGTAGCTGACTACCAAATGGAGGAGCCAATAACACCTGTGCAAGACACCGATAAAACACTCACACTACCTCTTGATAATGAGGGGGGTGGATGCTTGGTGTAAACTCCCACACATAGTGGATACAGAGTGCCAGACCATTCTGATATATGTAGTTCACCATGCAGACCAGCAACCTAATAATGACGCCATAATAATTCGGCGGGTTCCCCTGCACTTCCATCAGTGAACCACATTGGTACTGCCACCCTGGGCTCCCCCTGGAGTCTTAAAGCCACACTGCATGTGAATAATAGATAATAAATGCAAGGCATTGGTTGGATGTTGGCCAAGATACATGAGCCCACTAACCACTTCACGGTTCCTTGCGTTGTAGTGGGTCCCTACACTAATATAAATGCATCACAAAAGGGGAAATAAAGAATTCAAAACAATCACAGAAAACTGGCTGTTACTGACTGACTGAGGAGTGCATATAGATGCATCCTCCTCTCACCATGCAGGTAGCTGACTACCAAATGGAGGAGCCAATAACACCTGTGCAGGACAACGATAAAACACCCTGTATCCACTATGTGTGGGAGTGTACGCCAAGCATCCACCCCCCTCATTATCAAGAGGCAGTGTGAGTGGCTGTTTTATCGTTGTCCTGCACAGGTGTTATTTGCTCCTCCATTTGGTAGTCAGCTACCTGCATAGTGAGAGGAGGCTGCATCTATATGCACTCCTCAGTCAGTAAGTAGCGGCCATTTTCTGTGATTGTTTGGAAGTGTAATAAGTGATCAATAGTTTTTCCCTAAAAACAACTGTAATGTAAAACTCACCCCCTCAGAGTTGAACAGGCATTTAAGAGTATAACAACGGGTCATAGCTTTATCATCCAACCATCCAAAGTTTTTCAATGGTCTAATAGGCCTAATACAAAGGTTTATTGAGAAGGATGCAGTGCACAGACAAAGGCAAGACACAGGTTTTTTGCAGCAACAGAACAAAAAATTTTACTTGTTTACTTATAGTTATTTGCTCCATAGGAGGAAACAATACTTTAAACATACATAATAGGACACAGTCCCGAACGCATACCATGCGGAGCCCCCACCATATAGCAGTCTCTGAACCAGGGCTTACTGCCTGAAAGGATTCAGTCTCTGTCTTGGCAGCAACAGCAATACACACAATCTTGACGGCGGCAACATTGTATGGCAATGGCATTTGATCTGCCTGGCTGTAAAACGTCTTCATGCTTGCTAGCAGATGGACAGCTCAGCATTCCGCAGGGATGATTTCTTGCAGCACAGGTGGAATAAAAAAATTGGAAACGGCTGTGTAATAACTATACTGACAGAGATAAGGTTTGTTCTGTTTGTACTTCTAGCTGTAAGGGCCCAGATCTAATGTTTTTGGAGGCTGATGCTGTAGGTAAACATGCACATTTAAAGTTGAATAAGGCAATAGGTCCAGTTGCCATCCACCCCAGAATTCTTGAAGAACTCCTGTCTGTGATTGCTGCACCTTTAACTGATTTGTTAAACCATTCCCTTCCAAAAGGAATGGCCAATGTTGTGCCCTTCCACAGGGTGAGTAGTGAAGATTAAACTGGAATCTACAGGTCAGTTAGTTTGACATCTGTAGTAATTAAAGGGGTTGTCCCGCGAAAGCAAGTGGGTCTATACACTTCTGTATGGCCATATTAATGCACTTTGTAATGTACATTGTGCATTAATTATGAGCCATACAGAGGTTATCAGAAATTATTCACTTACCTGTTCCGTTGCTAGCGTCCTCGTCTCCATGGTGCCGTCTAATTTTCAGCGTCTAATCGCCGGATTAGACGCGCTTGCGCAGTCCGGTCTTCTCCCTTCTGAATGGGGCCGCTCGTGCCGGACAGCGGCTCCGTGTAGCTCCGCCCCGTCACGTGCCGATTCCAGCCAATCAGGAGGCTGGAATCGGGAATGGACCGCACAGAAGCCCTGCGGTCCACCGAGGGAGAAGATCCCGGCGGCCATCTTCACCGGGTAAGTAAGAAGTCACCGGAGCGCGGGAATTCAGGTAAGCGCTGTGCGGTTTTTTTTTAAAGTCCCTGCATCGGGTTTGTCTCGCGCCGAACGGGGGGGCTGTTGAAAAAAAAAAAAACCCGTTTCGGCGCGGGACAACCCCTTTAAATCACAAAAATGGTGGTGCTGTGGATATTTCCCATGTGGATTTCGGTAAAACCTTTGATACAGTTTTAGGGTGCATTCAGACGACCGTATATCGGCTGAGTTTTCACGCCCAGCCGATATACGGTGTCTCTCTCTGCAGGGGGAGGAGGCTGTAAGAGCCGGGAGCAGTGCTCTGAGCTCCCGCCCCCTCTCCACCCCCTGCATTATTTTCAATGAGAGGCGGGACGGGTGTGGAGCTAATTACCGCAATTTAGCCCCGCCCCCATCCTGCCTCCTCTCATTGCACATAGTGCAGAGGGACGGAGAGAGGGGGTGGAGAGGAGGCAGAGAGGGGGCGGGAGCTCAGAGCACTGCTCCCGGCTCTTACAGCCTCCTCCCCCTGCAGAGAGAGACGCCGTATATCGGCTAGGTTTTATAAGGTCGTCTGAATGCACCCTTACATGCATAGGCTATTGAAAATTAGACATAATCCTCTGATGGTCTGATGGATTTGCAATTAGTTAAAAGATAGATGTCAGAGTGTTACTATTAACAGTGTATTCTGAACTGGGGCAAGTTACAAGTGATGACCATAAGGTTCTGTTCTGTGTCCTACTCTTTTTAATATGTTGATAAGGGACATATGATATACTATCTTGCAAATTTTGACTAATAGTGTACCTAAAGGGGCATTCCAGCCATTGTAAAACTTCCCTATGTAATGAGGTCGCTAGTATAAACCTTTCCATAGCTTAGAGTGAATTTACATTAGACATGTTTTGTCGTAAATTTTGTAAATGCAGCACAAAACTGCAGAAAATAGTCTAATGTAAATATACACCTAGTGTTAGGACACAGACGGAAACCCCTGTTTGGCTGGAGTGTGTCCAAAGATCATGCTGATGTGTCATTTTATGACAAATCTGCACTGTTTTTCGTATCTTACGTTTTCTGTGTTTTTTCAGGTTAACAGCATGCATAGACATAAACAAGCATTCAAAAACTGCATGAATTTTTTTAGAAAATGCACAGCAGAAATCTGCAACTAGAACTTAGATTTCTCCCATGAACTATCTGGTGGTTCTGCACATGGCAGTGTTTCCAGACTCCAGTCCTCACTGACCACAACAGGTTATGTTTTCAGGATATGCTATAGTAAGAACACCTGTGGCAATGTCTGAGGCACTGACGATATTATACCACCTGTGCAATACTGAGGAAATCCAGAAAACATGACCTGTTGGCGGTCCCTGAGGACTGGAGTTGGAAAACATTGGCACATGGATTAGCCCCACTGTAAAGCCCCATTTACACGGGACGAATTTTGGGCAAACGACATTCGTCCCCGCATGTACTCACGGGCTCGCAGCGGGGAGCCTGCAGGAGATTTCACTCCTCGCTCTTCCCCGCACCTCTCCATTCATTTAACACAACGGACATTCAGGTAAGGTCTGCCTGTCTGTTGATGACACAAATGTGTGTAATAAGGTTGATGCTCCTGGTGGCGTCTTGAACAAGAAGAAAGATTTAGGCCTACTGGATAAATGGTCAAAACAATGGAAACTGCAGTTTAATGTTTCCAAATGTAAAATAATGCACTTAGGGAGAATTAGTTGTTCTGTATTATACAGGACTTCCGAAAAAAAGGATTTAGGGGGCCTAATTTCTTACAGCCTCAAAATGAATCCACAGTGTGGTTCAGCAGCAAAGAGAGCACATAGCATGTTTGGCTGCATAGCTAGAGGTAGAAGCAGTAGAAAGAGGAAGATTGTGATCTCGCTGTATAGAGCTCTCAAGAGTCTACATCTAGAATACTGTGTTCAGTTCTGGAGAACTCATCTACAGAAAGACATTGGTAAAATAGAACAAGTCCAAAGATGGGCTTCAAAAATGGTGAAAGTCTCTAGAGCAAAACTTAAAGAATGTAATTTGTATAGCCTGGAGGAGAGAAGGGAGAGGGGGGCATGATCGAAAGCTTCATATATGGTAAAGACATAAATATGATTCAAGAGGGAAGTGTTTTTATTAGGAAGCTAGATGCTAGAACCACGTGAGATCAGAAGCAATGTCAGGAAATATTTTTTTTACTGAAAGTAGTAGATGCTTGGAACAAACTTCTAGCAGACGTGATTGCAAAATCAACAATAAATCAAGCATGTCTGGAATAAGCACAGATCTATCGTAAGAGAAAAATAAAAAGTAATTAATATAAGAGCAGACAAGAGGGACCATGTGGTCTTTTTCTGCCGTCAATTTTCTATGTTTCTAGGTCAGCACCTGTTCTGCATTCAGAAACCAAGAACTCTGCAACCATTGACCTGTCTTTTAAGCCAAATCTTTCCTTTCAAGAGTAATACTGTGTTGTTGGGGGCTAGGGGGAGAGGGGGTGGGGTTTCCCTTTTTTTATGGTTTTGTTCACTGGCAACATTTGACAAAGTTAAAATAAAATTGTATAGCCAAATGTTATGTGTTAGGAGGAATGTACGCACATACATAGGTACTGATGGCTTTTCTGTTTTTGTTTTGTGGCAAGGGGGTTTACTCGCCTCTGCATCGCCAACTTCTCTTGGACCAGAATGAACACGACATGTGCATAAATGGCTCCAGGAGACTTGGACTTCTTTAAAACTGGCACCTGCTAGCATTTATTGTCACGTCACACAGCAAATTTGTACAGCATACACAGGATAATGTCCATAATTTAGAGTTCACAAACACACAGGGCCACTATCACTACCACCTGGGCATCTGGAAGCCATCCTCCTCCGTCAGATGCGTAACGGTTCCCGAACTGCTCTGCACTGGACTTCTCTAGTCCAAACTGGACCTCAGGCTAACAGCCCTTCTAGCTCCACTGAGGTGTCACTTACCCTGAGTCCGTCAGGAACTGCTCCATTTTTCAGTTCCTGCCAAGCCCACCAGGTGTTAACGCTCTTTGCAGTCCAGAATGCCTGTCTGTAGCCCTCTGCAGGCCATGCTGTTCACTGTACTCCCACATTATGCATTGTGATGTACCCCCAAAATTGACACTTGCGGTGCGATGCCTCTGTTTATTTGCTGTTTATTCTGGCTAAATAAAAGTTCCTTTAAAATAACAAAATAACTGTGCAACTCTGCTGGAACCTGGAGCCAAACATGTCATTTCAGTAGCCTGATCATCAACGCCTGCACCCTCTAGTCTGCTAGGGCCCTTTTCACTGGTACAGCTACTGCTATACTGGCCTTCCATCTGCTGGGCCTTATTCTATTGGCCTTCTACACTTCACCTGACCCCTTTCTGGCTCTCATGCTGGGGCCCTGGCTGCTTCTCAGCGGGGTAGGTGGCCTGTATATGCAGCCTACACTGCTCTCTTATTTTCAGCAGGCTTCCGCCACTTCACTGACTCTATTAAGTACTTTTATACTGTGCTCCCTGCAGGACCCAAATTTTATTGATATTTTATTGTTTTTATCCAATATACTATATATACTTAACAAAATATCTTCTATTAAAATAAAGGGAAACAGACACCCCTTTTTTGGGTGATAGGGCGGCTGTAGAAACATACCTGTCATCTATTTTCAAGTGATGCGGCACTCAAATTGCTGACAGTAGAGCTATTCATGCCTTATATCTGGCCTCCTCCTACTCCTTACCATTATCCTCACCATTATCTGGCCTCCTCCCAATCCTCACTATGCATCACCAGAAAGCTGGCACTATTTTCTCACACAGGTCAGGTTTTCAGTGCAGTAACCTTATAGCCATATCACCACTTGCATTCCTGAAGGGGCCGGGTTTCCTGATATGTCGCTCACATCATTCGAGTGTGGGTATTTGGGTCAGAGACTGTCAGAAAAGTGCTGTGACAGCAGTGCGGCTCATCTTTCTTCAGTGGAGGGGGTAAGCATGCCGCTATACATCACCTTCTATCTTTTGTGGCCTGAACCATTACTGCTCAATAGATTTTCTTGCAAATTTTGAATAATAGTGTACCTAAAGGGGCACTCCAGCCTTTGTAAAACTTCCCTATGTAATGAGGTCGCTAGTATAAACCTTTCCATAGCTTAGGGTGAATTTAATTGAAACATGTTTTATCATAAATGCAGCACAAAACTGCAGAAAATAGTCTAATGTAAATATACACCTAGTGTTAGGTCACGCATGGCAGTCCCTGTTTGGCTGGAGTGTGTCCAAAGATCATGCTGACATGTCAGTTTATGACAAATCTGCACAGGTTAACAGCATGCATAGACATAAACACTAATTCAAAAACTGCATGGATTTTTTTTTAGAAAATGCGCATTAGAAATCTGCAACTAGAACTTAGATTTCTCACATGAATTATCTGGCTGTTCTGCACGTGGCAGTGTTTCCAAACTCCAGTCCTCACTGACCCCAACAGGTTATGTTTTCAGGATATCCTATAGTATGACCACCTGTGACAATGTCTGAGGCACTGACGATATTATACCACCTGTGTAATACTGAGGAAATCCAGAAAACATGACCTGTTGGCGGTCCCTGAGGACTGGAGTTGGGAAACATTGGCACATGGATTAGCCCTACTGTAAAGCCCCATTTACACAGGACAAATGTCACGCAAACGACACTCGTCCCCGCATGTACTCGCGGGCTCACAGCGGGGAGTCTGGAGGAGATTTTACTCCTCACTCTCCCCCGACCCTCTCCATTCATTTAACACAGCGGCGATTCAGTACTGAACTGCAGCTGTTTATACTAAAGGATCATCATTCAGAGCATCTTTCATTGTTTATGTAGCCTAAACAATGAAAGATAAGCTGAACGATGATTGCTCAGTGTAAACAGCAGCCATTCAGGACTGAAGGGTCACTGTGTTAAAATGAATGGAGAGGGGCGGGGAAGAGTGAGGAGTAAAATCTCCTGCAGTCTCCCGCCCCCCTGCTGGCTGCTTTGTCAGATAGCCAGTGAGTCTATGCAGGGACAAGTGTCAGCCATCGTTTGCCCGACATTTTTCCCATGTAAATGGGCCTTAATTCAATGGAACTTATTTCAGCTTCACAGCATGGAATAAACCTCCATAATAAGCTATGGATTTTAAAATCTGCAATGATTTTTTTCCCACCTTGGTATATTCCTGAGTATGAGAATGGGGTATAAAATACTAACAACATCCTGAGGGCTTATGTACACGAGCGTATATCGGTCGGGTTTTCACGCCAGGCCAATATATGCTTCCATCAAAGCAGTCCCCCCCTTCCTCCCCCTCACCGTCTCTCTGTCTCTCTCCTCCATTCCGGCATTTGCAATAGGAGGGGAGGGACGGGGATGGGACTAAGCTCCACTCTGTCCCGCCCACTCCCATTGCTGGCTATGGAAATGACAATAGTGTCGGGATCAGAAATAGCGCTCCTTCAGTGCTGAATGGTAATGTGATCATAAAATGAAGTAAAGAAAAACGACTTACCCGGTACTTAGTGAGTATCCCTGGAGTGGGATAGCTCACTAGTACCTCCAATTCCGGGATAGCCTGTAAGTAAATAGGTCAATCAATCCTCCTTCCCAATCCTGACCGGAGAGCTGCTTGTATGTCTGGGGTCCCTAATAATAGGGAACCCAGTGTAAATGAGAATCCAAAGTGAAAAATATCCAGTATAGCACTTCGCGGGATGAAGGAAAAATAAAGTATATATTTCTACACCATGAGGTGGAGTTTTATTGCAACGCGTTTGAAGAAAAAGGCCCTACAGAGGGCAGAAACGAGTTGCAATAAAACTCCACCTATATATACTTTATTTTTCCTTCATTCCGCGAAGCGCTATACTGGATATTTTTCACTTTGGATTCTCATTGCTGGCTATGGCCAAGGGGTGGGGAGGAGGCAGGAGCTTAGCTCCACCCCCATCCCACTCGCTCCCATTGCAAACTGCTCAAAAGGGGAGGAGAGAGGCAGGGAGTCGGGGAGGGTGAGGGAAGGCGGGGACTGCTCAGATGGAAGCGTATATCGGCCAGTTGTGAAAACGCCAGACAATATAAGCTCGTGTAAATAATCCCTAACCACGTGAACACGGATATATGTACAGACAATCAATTTAAATAAACTGTAATTGTATAACTTTGTGTCTTCACACTGCACAATTATTGTCACAAATGCTCATAAATGTGAGAATCATAACGATAGTTGGTATATTTAAACAGGCAAATACACAGCACACACATTTGTAGATGAAAGAATGTCATAAAATGGTAGAGTTGGAAGGGACCTCCAGGGTCATCTGGTCCAACCCCCTGCTCAGTGCAGGATTCACTAAATCATCCCAGACAGATGTCTGTCCAGCCTCTGTTTGAAGACTTCCATTGAAGGAGAACTGAAGCCTGTTCCACTCATTGCTCACAGTCAATATCGAAAAGTTTTTTCGAATATCTAATCTGTGTCTCTTCCCTTTTTAAAGTGTGATTGTTCTCAGTAAGAGAAACCAAGTAATCTTGTAGATATGTCTGTGCCTTCTCATCCTGTCTTGGAATTCGTTTTAAGTGCAAATTAATAATACCATGTTCGTGCCCTCCCATGTAATCATGTGTATATTAATTTATATAAATGCGTCTTGGGGCGGAGAGAGGGCAGGAGCTCAGTGCACTAGCTCCCGGCCTGTCCTGCCTCCTCCCCTTGCAGAGAGAGGCAGCGTATGTCGGCTGGGCGTGAAAACGCGATTTTATACACCCATCTGAATAAGCCCTTAAAAGGATAGATTTAGCTTAAGAGACAGGCCAAGTGGGTGTCCTCTAACTTATTTCACCCTTAATACCTGTTAAGGTACCTGTACCTGTTGCTGTTGTAGGACAAATCACCCAGCCACCCCAGATCTTATCTAATTTCTCCGGGCATCCCTTGGCCATATATGTTAGCTTGTACATTGGGATTGCAGAATTTACCATCTGGACCCATGCATTCCTGGGTGGCCTCCCAGGGGGTTTCCAGTTCAGTAAAATTACCTTTTTGGTATAAAAGAGCAGCAATTTATTTAACATGCGAGTTGCTGCATCCACTTGTAGGTCTCCAACAAGCCCAAAGACACACTCCAAGGTGCATGATCCTCGAGGCCCCCAAGTGCGCTTCCTTGAATGTGAGGATGAATCGTGGCCCAGAGTTGGTGGGGCCCCTCCATAATGTTATATGTCTGTCTCGTGCTATTGTCTTGTCAGTGTCTTATGTGTAGTATGCATTTGGATTATGTGTATTGCACCTCTGCAGCACTGAATGGGTTATGTCTGGAAAATGTATCATGTTGTGTCACGTGACTGTGTCTTATATATGTGTTTGCAAGCATGATATGTTAGTTAGATTGACAAGTCTGTAAGATAGTCTAGGTAGTCCGTAGTAGTGAAGAGTTGGAGACAGTCAAGCCTGCAAGTTAGTGAGTGAACCCCACAGACACATACTGGTCTGTGTGTAGACAGAATGGAGGAAACTGAGCTATTCATTATGCTTGGCCAAGGACCAGTCTTCCCAGGAGATGCCGCTGCTACCATTAAGCAATGAGTGAGAGAGAAGGAACATTTTTTGGTGAGAGAAAGGCACCAGAAGTGTGACTGTTGACCGGTAGAGAGTTGGGAGAGACAGAGTCGCCAGGAGCGGAATCACACAGATAACTAGGACTAGGAATACCCCAAGAATCCTCCCTGTCACACCACCTTCTGTTGTATTTGTGCCAAACTGTTGTTGTAAAGTGGACTTTGTTGAAGTTGCAGTAAACAGACATTACCGACCGTTCCTGGTTTGTCCAGAGCGTTTCCCTGTGTGTGGGCTACTTTATTCTACTGTCAAGGTTCACTGCAGAGGACGGAACGGTGGCATCACGAGTGACAAAGAAGACTACAGGTAACCTCCTGTTACTTTTCCCTGTGACTTCCCCCAGCAGCAACTTGGTCGAGTCCCGAGCTATCCCGTGGGGAGGAGATGGTAGAGCCCTGTGACAAGGCCTTTATCTACCCTGCTATCTCCTCGGCTGAGGGCCTGCTCCTTGGACGCTGCAGATGTCCCTCCAATAGTCTTGCAGGATGGCACACTCCCAAAACATATGCATGATAGTCCCATCAGCAACCAAACATTGTGGGCATATCGCTGAAGGGAGCAAACCCATACTGCGCAGCCTGAAGGGAATATAGAATATGCGGTGCAAGAACTTGACCTAGATGAGCCTGTCCCTAGCCCTAATCAAAGGAGGACCAGAACCTTTTCGTATATCTCCATCCTTCCCCGACAGCAGATCAGGGATATTCACAACCCATTTCTGTGTGGCCTTTTTCTCTCAGTTGGGCAAGATGTTACATCAAATGGGAATAGAAACTAGACAATGGTTTAACGAGGTTGCACATCTGTGTCAAGCCCTCCAGCCATGTCAGAGACAGTAATATGGATAGGCCCTCAAATTGGGCCCTGACTACATCCTGCAGCTGGTAGTCTCTAAAATAGGAATGGGCAGGCAGGTCATGGGTCATTGACTATGTCAGAGAGGATGTTAATGCTCCGAAGTCTCCAAAAAGCAGACTCCAGAAAACATTGCAAGTGTGGCAGATTTGGGTTATTCCACAGGGGGGTATGTGGGGACCACGTGGCTCTCTCCTCAGTGGACAACTGCAAGGCCTGGTGCCAGATATAGAGTGTCACCAGCATGGGGACAAGCAAGGAGACAATAGAAGATGAGAAGCCACTCAATAGCAGCCCCCTTAGGCTCTGGTCAGAGCCCACCATTCTGAGCTCCAGGCCCACCACTGATTATAATCTGATGAAGACAGCCACCATCCAGCTTACACCAATATAGTAATATAAGTGTGGTAAGGCTAATCCTCCCCAGCTCACTGGAAGGCCCAGAGTTTCCAGTCTAATCCTGGACGGGGTGCCCCTCCACAAAATACGTAGTACAATCCCGCGCAGCCTGGTAAAAAACCTTGTAGGGAATTAACGTAGGGGAGTTATGTAGGACGTACAAAAATGTTGTCAATAGTTTCATTTTTAGCAAGTTTATTCTGCCCACTAGAGTAAGCGGGAGAGAGGCCCCGTGCACTGCAATTTCCTCAGCCCAGTTCAGGAGGGGGACTAGATTAAAGTCGAAAAACACTTTTATGCCTAAATAAGTAATCTAAGTTGTCCAACTCAGCGGGGCGGGCAGAGAAAGCCCAGCTACCCCAGGATCCACTGCCAGTAGGTGGGTTTTGTCCTAATTAACCCTAATGCCAAAGTGCAGGCATATAAATGCATCTTTAGATCTGTTTCATGAAGCCTGAGGATGAACCCTGTGTAAGTTTGAAAGCTCGGTATAACATCATGTTCTTTTGTTAGCCATTAAAAGGTATCCTATCTACAAGATTACTTGGTTTCTCTTTCTGAGAACAATCACACCTTGCTGTACTGGCTAAGGGTGCGTTCACACGAGCGCATAAACAGCGCGTTTTTGCGCCCAATCGTATAAACGTGACCATCTGAGGCATTGGTTTCCAATGTATTCGTTCGCACGGGCGATTTTACAGCGCGTAAAAACGGCAACCTGAAAAAAAAACGGAACATATGCGACCGAAATACGCGCCAACGCATATTCGATGGCCGAAAAGATAGTTTGCAAAGTAGGAACAAACGATAATACGCTTTCTAGCTCTGGTTATGATCGCCGAAAAACGTTCTTTCCGGCGATTAAACGCTGCGCACGTGCGAACGTAAATACGCCTACGCTCGTGTGACCGCGCCCTAACACTTTACCAAACCTATTTCGCCCTACCTTTCAGTTTAATCCCATTGCTTCTAGTCTTTCCTTGTACAAATGAGAATAGGGCTGATCCCTCTGCACTGTGACAACCCTTCAGATATTTGTAGACAGCTATTAAGTCTCCTTAATATATCTTTAGAAAGCTTTGTTAATAAACACTGCGTGTGTTATAAGCTGAATGAATTAGAACACGTTTGATGCTCTGTATGCAGACACATCCCATCAGCAGGGCACACACGCTCTGCACAGGTTTGCACTTTGCTCTGGCATTCTCCCTCCCAACTCTGTAGAGCAGACTCCACGCCTCCTTATTTCCGGAGAAGCTACAGCCACAGCAAGTCACGTGATCCTATGATGTAAGTATTACACATCCTAATATACCTTTATAATTATATATAGCTGTTAGTTATCAGCCTCAAACTATACTGATTTATCTGGAAGTGCAGATTATTTGCCCAGCATTCATTTGCATAACATCACATGCATCATCCTTTCTTGAGTTCAACAAAAGTACAGAATGAAGGGGTTAATTCCACTCCTGAAATAAATTAGGACAGATGGTTCTCTCAGCCATTTATATAAATAGCCAGTTCTCCTACCCTCTGACCATGTAAATGACACACTGAACAATATCCAAATGCCAGGGAACGCTGTATCGCTGCTGCACTGATGCTGTCCTGCTCTATGACTTTGGATTTTTTTTTCTTTCTTTTTGTAAATGCAGTTTTTGAAGCCAAAACCAGGGGTGTATTTAAACAAAAGGAATATTATCTGTCCTTTAGGGCTCATGTCCACGGGCAAAATAAGAATTAAAATCCGCAGCGGATTTTAACTCTTCTCCTGTCCGCGGATCCGCACCCCATAGGGATGCATTGACCACCCGCGGGGTAGATAAATACCCGCGGATCGTCAATAAAAGGGATTTTAAAAAAAATGGAGCATGAAAAAATCTGGACCATGCTCCATTTTCGTGCGGGTCTCCCGCGGGGACGGCTCCCGCGGGCTTCTATTGAAGCCTATGGAAGCCATCCGGATCCGCGGGAGACCTAAAATAGGAATTTAAAAGAATTTACCCATCCGGAGCGGACCGGGAAGGTCTTCTATGCCTCACGGCCGGATCTTTCTTGCTTCGGCTCGGCGGATGTGCCCGGCGCATGCGCGCGGCACGCCGGCGACGTGCCAGCGACGTGCCGAGTTCATCCGCCGGCCAAAAAAGAAGATCCGGCCGTGAGGAAGAGAAGACTTTCCCGAACCGCTCCGGATGGGTAAATTCTTTTAAATTCCTATTTTTAGCGCTCATGTCCGCGGGGCAGGAGGGACCCGCTGCAGATTCTCCATGGAGAATCTGTAGCAGGCCTGATTTTCCCCGTGGACATGAGGCCTAAGGGCTCCTTCACATATGCATATTTGCTTGCGCAAGATTTGCACACACAATATGCATACAGCATCCTGTAGGGTGACCCCGGAGACTGAACATATGTTGAGGAGCTGGGAGGGCAAAATGGACACTGGTCACGGTGGCACTTACCACGTTCCCTCACGAAGAGACGCACATAGCCCCACCGTTCCGTTGCCCACCGGTAAATAACTGAGCCGCAAACTGGAGTAATATATCCCAGGTCCCTGGGAACGGTCAGGGCCTGGCAAAACGTTACTTTGCATAAACAACGGGTGAAAGGCACAAGTTACACAGAACAGACGTACAGGCAAACAAAAATATTATACTACCTCTACACGATAATCCCTAGGCAAAGGCTCAGCCGTGTAGGAACAGCAAGATTAAAGTACCTCTGCATGGGGATTTGGCCTTAACTCACCACCAACACACTTACGCTCTCTCTCTTCCTCCTCCATTCTTCACCACATGGGAGTTGAAGGTACCCCCATGTGGCTGGCACTCACAATTGAACTCCCAGAATCGAAGACCAACAACCAACCCGACACACCCAAAGTACTCATACTTATCTTTTCATTCACACCACATGACAAGACAAATTGATACATTGCAAGCATCTCTCAGACTCTTGCAAACACTTAACTCAGCAATTGCTGCAGCTGTGCAATACATATAAGAGAATGACAAGACACCTTTGCACAGCGCACCTACAAAAGACATTACATTTATGACACTTATGGAGGGCCAGCAACATAGACTTCTGGCCAGTACATGCAGGTAAGAGAACCCATTGATTTCAATGGGTTTGTTCACATTTCTGTATTTTGCACGCACATTTCTGTCACGCAAAAAAAACCCCACAACGCAGCATGCTCTACAAAGTTCCTTATAGAAGCTAATGTGGGGACATGTAATACACTGCATAATTATGCTGGAAAAAGAACAGATTTGGAACTAATTTGCCATTTCAAGCAGTGCGTCTTATTTGCCTAGTGCAAATGAACATGTCCCGCGTGTTGATAAGGTATAGTAAAATATGCCGATTTGCACAGAAAAAAGGCCTTTTTCAGTGATTTTGGTAACCCCAAATGATGTATTAACACCGCACAGTTTTGCTACATTATTTAGCTCAGAACTTCACAAAAAACACATGGTTTTAAAGCAAATTGTTGTGGCAGAAATATGGTAAAATGCATGTATGTTATTTTTTACAGTGCAGCTAAAAGCAGGTTGATGGCTGCTTAGTATTACAGGTATGTATAAAGCAAAAACTCACCAAAAAGGCTAGCAAAAATGCATTAAATGCATGATATTCTTCAAAGCCAAAAAGAGCCATAATCATGTCCATAAAAAGAAGCCTTAGGTGCAAAAATCGTGTGAGATTTGTGCATTGAGAGACGCACAAATTTCGCACCAATATGAAACTCGTTCTTTTGAATGGGTTCATTCACATTTGTGATGTTTTCCTGCACCACAATGCAATGCGGGAAACACATTACAGAGCCAGCCCCATTTAAAAGAAATGGATAAACTCTGCGATCCTCTGCCGCAGTGGGGCATTCCTTCATCCCCGCAATAATGCGAGGCTGCTTTCAATATCACCCTCGCCAGTGTGAAGGAGCTCTCAGGCTAACTTCACAAGGGCGAGCATGATATTGGGCCATAAACCATAGCCCAATATTGTGCTCTCGTCAACATGTCA
Organism: Eleutherodactylus coqui; assembly: GCF_035609145.1. Taxonomy (NCBI): domain Eukaryota; kingdom Metazoa; phylum Chordata; class Amphibia; order Anura; family Eleutherodactylidae; genus Eleutherodactylus; species Eleutherodactylus coqui. Next base: position 237,348,633 of record NC_089837.1, on the reverse strand, counting down.
ATTCCCCACGCATGCGAGGCGTTCTTATGGCAAAACCGTCTCACTTCACATATTGGTACCATGGCTGTTAGGATTAGGAGTCTCTCCCATTGTTTTCATTGGGAAACATCGCATCGCGTGCACCTAGCACATGGTGCGATGCTGTCTCAGGCTCCATTGAAAACCAAGGGGAGGTGAGATGCAAGAGATGCGTATCGCATTGCAAAAATATACAGTAAAAAACGTAGGCAAATGCGCACAAAAATGCATAAAATAGAGCTCTGTAAACAGTAAAATGCTGCCTGAAAAACGCAGCGTTTTTACATACAGTCGTGTGAGAGTTGCCTTAGGGGGCTTATTCACACAGGCGTATATCAGCTGGTTTTTCACGCCCGGCCGATATCTGCTGCCCCTCTGATGCATTGGCTTACAATGCATCAGTGCACAGGGGCATATTCCCGTGGCATAAAACCGCCCGACTGGGCGCTTTCATGTCGCTGCCGGCAGCTATATAGATTCCTATGAGAGCCTATGATAGCTGCCGGAGAAGGGAGGTGGGAGGGAATCTAGTAGGGTGACTGCTGAACTCCCTCCCCCTTCTCCTCTCTTGTCGCTGTTTGCAATGGGAGGGGGTGGGGTCTGGGCGGAGCTAAGCTCTGCCCCTCTCACTGCTGGCTGCAGGCAAGGGGTGGGGAGGGGGCAGGAGCTCTGCCCCCTCCCAAACCCCTCCCATTGCAAATGGACAGAGAGGAGGAGAGAGGCGCTGAGGCAGCAAGAGGGAGAGAAGGGGAATGTCTCCCCAGGCCCAACGACATTGTGGCCTCGGCGTATATGTGCAGGAACCTTTGCCGTCTAAGCGATTTTTCCGGTGCTGGAGGGCGCACGTAAAACGCCTACAGACATGTAAATGTCTACAAAACACAAGTATGTGAAGCCCATGCTTTTCAAAGGTTTTCTTCACATTAGTGTTTTATTTGATGCGATGTTATTAGAAAAAAAATCTCGTCATGCATCTTTTTGCGATGTGCTATTTTTTTCTAGCTCATGTTTTCCTATGGAGCCTCCTTGTATATCGGATCACATCACACAAACTTGCGATTTTCGTACTATGCAATACATTTTTAACATTAGAAACTCCTATTGAAAACAATGGAAGCCTCTGACAGCGTTTAGTGGTGCACTGAAAGGGTTGCGCAAAATGCTGGAAAAAATGTCTGTGTGGGGGAGGCCTAGATTTCTCATGATAAAATTGCGAGTAGCAGCGATGCAACATTTTTCACAAGAAAAAAAGTAGCACTGATGCTACAAAATCGTGTGTACAAAACCGCGATATCACAGCAATTTTGTAGCAGCGATATTGCTGTCGCCCGTGTGAAAGAGGCCCAATGCACATGATTTTAGTAAATTACATTCACACACTGTGAAAAAAAATCCAATTAAATTAAATTAATAAATTGACCTCTGGTGCAGATTTCAAAGTATCAATTTAGGGCTCTTTCACATGAGCATATGTGTATACGCGTTCGCCCGTACGCAATGTATGTTTGAATGAATGAATTTTTATTAGCTCGCTTCCGATCGTAATTGACATTTTTAAAGTCATTCACATCGGGCGCTGCAGTGCGAATGTAAAAAAACACACTGAGGGCTTATTTAGACGGCCGTATATCCGCTCGGTTTTCACGCCAAGCCGATATACGGTGTCCTTGTCTGCAGTGGGGGGAGGATGTAAGAGCCAGGAGCAGGAACTGAGCTCCCGCCCCTTCCCCGCCACTATTTGCAATAGGAGGGGGCGCGACAGGGCGGAGCTAAATCCGGGGGGGGGCTTAGCTCCGCCCAGTCCCACCCCTCCTATTGCAAATAGTGGCGGGGAAGGGGCGGGAGCTCAGTTCCTGGCTCTTCCATCCTCCCCTCCCCCCCCTGCAGACAAGGACACCGTATATCGGCTTGGCGTGAAAACCGAGTGGATATACGGTCGTCTAAATAAGCCCTCATGGTAAGCAACGATCAGAAAAAAACCTTGGAATGGCTATAAAATACCTATAGAGCACGCTGTCTTCTTTTCCCTGCCTTGTACACAGGGTAACTCCCTCCCCTCCCTTTTTTTCTGTTGCCATAGAAGTCTATGGGAGCTAGCTGCATAACACGGCAAAAGATAGGGCAAGACCTATCTTTTCATGCCATGTATAAAAAAGAAGGCCAAGACAGATAGAGCAAGTACTCCTTTTACTTGCCAAAATATTTTGAGCGGAAAAAACATGTTCATGTGAATGAAGCAAATGAAGCCAGATGCATCGCATGGTCGCGTTTTAATGCACGGAAATGCCTGCGCAAATATGGTTGTCTAAATAAGCCCTTATATTGTGGACTTTCAATGCGGATTTCAACCTTCACAATGCAGAGGGTAAAAACTACCGCAGATTTTTTACAGAAATTTTGTCACCTAAAAAAATCTGTTTAATGCATCTGAATGGGGTTGTTTTGGCGACAAGCACATGGATTTCTGCATTTCTAATAAATCCTAATGTGTGTACAGAACGTTTATTTTGACTACCAGTAAACATCTGGCTTCTGTGTATTTAGTCACTTAAAACAACTAAAAAGCACCATTTAAAAATGGAAAAACCTGACGTAAGCAGTGAGGGTCAAATTTACTTAGACTGGCTTCTTCTGTGTATTCCAGATGCAACATAGTTTATGTATATGTTTTATTCAAGGGTGGATTGGGAACCCAGAGTGGCTCTGGAAAAAAAAACTACACTGTAGCCTTATGTTATAGGTGGACAGAGAAAGAGGAGACCCCTAGGGAGATGGGGCTCTAAAAGGTACTATCAAACTTGCTTACAAAGCAACAAATGCCCACAACTACCATGTTTCCCAGAAAAGAAGACACTGTCTTATATTGATTTTTGCCTCAAAGGAGGCCCAGTGTCTTATTTTCAGGGGGTGTCTTATAATACTTAGCAGCTGGCGTTCAGGTCCCTTTCGCTGGTGTTTATCACTGCTGCAGGTTTCCGTTTCTCCAGCACACTGACAGAGCAGTTCTTCCTGGTAGCGGGGCTTAAATACCCCGCCTCCAGCAAGCTACTGCTCTGATTGGGTAATCGAGCGCTTCGTCAGCCAATGAGAGCCAGCGCCTAATTAACCAGTCACAGCCATTCATTGAATAACATCATTGAATGGTTGTGATTGGTTAATCGAGCGCCGGCTTTCATTGGCTGACACAGCGCTCGATTAACCAATCAGAGCATTCACTTGCTGGAGGCAGGGTATTTAAACCCTGCTACCAGGAAGAACCGCTCTGTCGACGTGAAGGTGGACATGGATGCCTGCAGCAGCATCGCAGCCTAGTGCGAGGGATGTGAATGCCGGCTGCTAGGTGGTTTTTTTTTTTTTTGGTTTTTTTTTAGGTCTAGCTAGGGTGACTCAAGTCTGCAGTACCAGTGTCACCTAGAATATGTAAACCACATTCCTCACGAGTCCCTTCCATCCCGACACGTTTCATCACATGGTAGTGTTCTCGGGGGTAAAGGGCTATAGACTCATGAGCTAGCCACTAGCAGTAGTTACAAAGGGAAAAAGAGGTGCCCAAAAAATGAATATAACCAGTCCCAAAATGGGTTACATATTGCTCAGGTCTTTGACAAATAAAATTCCTAAGACAATGATGAACAGAATGGCGCACCAATGCGCAAGCTGCTGCTAGCACCAATCACTGGCACATGCTCGCATCTACATCATAAAAAGGAGACTCCGAGTGTGTGGAGCACATGCATCTAATCCGCATGGTGGCACATGCCAAATTCAAGCAAAATCAGATTTAGAAAAGGAGAAGACTAGAGATGAGCGAGCGTACTCGTTAAGGGAAATTACTCGAGTATGGGCATTTTCAAGTACATGCCTGCTTGAAAAGATTCCGGGGCCGGCGGGGTAAAGCAGGGAGGAACGGGGGGGGGGGGGGGGGGGAGATCTCTCTCTCCCCCCCCCCCCACTACCCCCTGCTCACTCCCGCAACTCACCGCTCACCGCAGGGCCCCGAATCTTTTCGGACGAGCAGGCATGTACTCGAAAATGGCGATACTCGCTTGAGTAATTTGCATTAACGAGTACGCTCGCTCATCTCTAAAGAAGACTAATTTCTTAGGTAACTTTGTTATTCTGCTGGCTATCACAGTACCAAACATTTTTTCTGTTACTTAAAAAAACTCCCAAACTAAACACATATGCGATATCATTGTAATTATCATGACCCATATAATTAATTCTGTTATCACTGAACAAAACCCACTATACCAAGAACCACATTAGCAATAATAACACCGTATAAGGGCCAAATAATACCACCAGACCTTGATCACATATAACCAACACAGAGTGACTAATACCACCATACTGTTACTGAATAACGACCATTACAAAGATCAGTATTACCAATAACCCTACATGAGGGCCAAATCATACCATCACATAGCAATTAATACCAAAATACAATACGGTCATTCAATAAAGACCCCTGCTAAGATCAATAACAACACTATATAAGCGCAAGATAATACCTCCAGACTGTGAACACATAATATCATCACAGTGTTGCTGAAAAAAAACATGATTCCTTATTATCTACCTACACAGTGACTATATTATGGTAGATACCAGCTCCACAAAGGTGTGGTGACGACCACATAAGTGATTATAGTGTCATTATATCCAGTGATCACAGGTGACATCATCTCTGACTGGAGTCAATGACTTTCCCTTTTCTTCTCTATCTATCCCAGGCCATCATGATGACTTCTCCAGGTCACAACTTGTCTCTGTGGAATTTGACACAGGCATCTTTGACTCCACAATTTTCCATTCACTTGGCTTAGTTTTCCAAACCTCTACATAATCTCCTCATCTATCGTGCCCTATTTATGAATAATGACAGCCATGGTGGCCCAAACGATAATAGTATTCCCAAATTTTGTTCTCCTTGTAGGCTCCACAGGGTAAGTGCCACTTTTAGTGTCCCAAACACAGTAAAAGTGGCCCCACTCAGTAATAATGCCCCTTGTAGGCCTGCACTCAGTGATATTGCCCTGTCTCCCGCCCCAGAACCCGACTGGCCCACCTGGTGTTCTTCTGGTGAGTTCAATGGCCAATACGCCCCTGCTTTTATTAGAAATGATGAAGCTAATGCAAAATTTTCCCCTACAGGTCACTGCAAAAGATACAGGTCGCAGTCATTGGAGGAGGACTGGTTGGTCTCTCAACAGCACTCTGTATTACGGAGAGTCTCCCACACTGCACAGTCACAGTTATTTCTGAGAAATTCTCTCCGAACACCACAGGTGATGTTGCAGCAGGATGCCTTATTCCTCACACTTATTCTGGTGAGTGTAAGAAATTATGTTTCTATAATGTTCAAGAGTTTACAGGTCAATCAAAACACAGTAGATACTAGACCTTTAACCCTTGCAGGACCAAATATTTTTTGTTTTTTCCTCCCTGTCAGGGTTACTAACCTCCTCTTCATTTTTTTGGACAACTGAACCAAGAACCATGGACAGTCTAAAATTTTTACAGACATTCTGCGCCACCCGTTTTGAAAGAGACCATGCCCTATTTTACTCTTCCCACATAATGCCCTTAAATCACAAGCAAACTAATTTAAAGAAGTGTCCAGTAGTCAAAAAACAGATCTGGCAACATCTGAAAAAACAAAACGCATTTCTCACCTCTTACATCCCCTGCTGCTTCAGTGCCAATGCTTTATTTGCCTAGCAGCAGCAATTATGCTATACTTTTACACGAGGTGATAGTCGTTTAATCGACTGCACAAGCACTGCTGACATCACCGCTAAGGTCGTCTGCGCTCGCGCAGAGTGTTTAGACTGAAATACATCACGGGCTTCTCACTCTTTGCTTCACCTTCTATGTGAAGTGCTGAGCAGGGAACGTTTATACACAAGGAGAAGCCAGCGATAAACAACCGTGACCGAATAGGAAGCGATTTTTTTTCCTGTTTGAATGAATTTTGAGCGATAATCGTTACGTGTAAATGGGCCATTACTGATGTCATTGCTGCTGCCATATAAACAAGGACTGGTGGGGCTTTAATAAAGGTATTTTCTAACTACTGGACAATTCCTTTAAGAGGTTGTTAACATCTGCGTTAGTCTGGATTCGGACGAACGTATATCGGCTAGGTTTTCACGCCCAGCCGATATACGTCATCTCTCTCTGCAGGGGGGGAGGCTGGAAGAGCCAGGAGCAGTGCTCTGAGCTCCCGCCTCCTCTCTGCCTCCTCTTTGCCCCTCTGCACTATTTGCAATGAGGAGAGGCGGGATGGGGCGGGGCTGATTCTCAGAACTTAGCCCCGCCCCATCCTGCCTCCTTTCATTGCAAATAGTGCAGAGGGGATGGGGAGGAGGCAGAGAGGAGGCGGGAGCTCCTGGCTCTTCCATCCCCCCCCCCCCCCTGCAGATGAGAACACCGTATATCGGCTCGTTATGAAAACCGAGCCGATATACATTCGTCTGAATCCAGCCTTGGGGTTTTCTGTCTGCTTGTTCTGTTTTTAGAAGAGAAAGATGGAATTAAAATGGAATTAAGCATTCCTGCTTTTTTCCCCACAGCGATTTCAATGGGTTTAAAGGGGAAAAACTTAATGCTTTTGATTGCGTCCATTCTGTTTCCAGTATTTTAGTGGGCAAATAGCACATTCTGCAGTGTTATTTGTTCTAGTAAACAAAAATTGAACCATAATGGAATGGAAGCAAGCTGAAAGCTTTCTTTAAAAAAAAAACTTTGAAAAAATACAGAAATGTTTTTTTTCCATTTTAATTATTTTTCTCTGCCTCAAAAACAGAATAAAGAGATGAAATTATGACTGAAAGTCAAAATGCACTTGTGAATGTAGCCTAAGACAGTGCAGGGTCCTTGCATACATCAGCAATTCATCACAACCCATATTACATTATCTCACTTGACTTTGAAAATTTTGCTCTTCATTTTGCATCCTTCACATTCTTGTAGCCAAGGATGGCCTGCTGTGATGCAAACTGCAGTATTTCTTCTGTTTAACCCATTAAGGACCAATCACTGTAAATTTACAGCGCTTGGTCCCGGGTTTAAAGCCCAGCTATATGCAAAATTACGGCGGGAATTAAAGCCTCCTGTTTCTGCAATCAATTAGAAGCAGGACGGGTTGGCAGCTGTTAGTCACAGCTAATAACCTGGAGGAGCAGAGAGAAGTAGGTTTTAACTCATTCTGCCTCCTCCTTTCTTTAGTACACAGTGCTCAATGAGCGCTATGTACTAAAGTGAAAGTTCAAGTGTTTCTTCCACTATGCGAGCCCAGGGGTCAGGTGACTGCGGTATTTCCTGCTACAGGGAATCAGACAGAGACTATTGTCCTTACAGGGGATGTTTTTCCCTGTAACAGGGTCTCCTATGGATGCTCCAGCTACAGTGAAAAAATGTCAAATAAAAAAAACATGTGAATGTCCCCCAGAGGTCCTATATGATGTCATGGGGACATAGATAGCCAAAACAGTAATTAAATACATATGTAGAAAAAAATACAGACTAAAACAACAATATATACATAAGAAACAAAAAACCCTAAAGCCAACGCTAGTTAGTCACCGAGACAGAAAAATTCCCTAAAAGGAATAAGTGTATCACCGAGGGAACCACTAAATAATACGTAAAATATAACTTTTATTGATACAAGATTAAAATATAATCGATAGAAGCGTGATCAATCTTTGGTAAGTATTGTGCCTATAATGACCACACGGCACCATATATTAAGATATACTCCTCGGATAGATTTGAGAATTCATAAATTGCACTGACGTCTGTAAGTAACACCGTGACAATAACACTATCAATGATGTCTTAGTGTGTATTCACCATGTACATATATCCCCAGCTACATCCAGTAAGTCAGTTAAATCTCACACATCAATTATGGGATAAATTGTATCCAATACATACATGGGAGAAAAGTAACTATAGATAACACACCATAGGGTGACGGGGTAAGTATAATAAACCCTTTTAGTCACTAACTCCCAAATGGACACCCTTTATTGCATTCCTATTTGCCAAACACTCTGTCTGTTGGATCATATGCACCAAAAGATAGTAAATGGTGTATGTTCACATAAGCCGTAGTGGCGAAGGCAAAGATAGAACGTACAGACTGTTTTTCCCTTGTAATAATATAGTGAAAAAGAATCATATATTCATGTGACAATTATGACAAACATGAAGTCCATCACTAAGGGTGTGAGTGGTTAGATAATGGGGTTTGAACAGAGCAACTATCCAAGGTGTCAGTTCACTTAGTATTAAATTACTGACAGTATTCATACATCATGCTGCTTATGAGTGCTTATACTTATTTTTATTTTATTTACATCAGTAAAGCACTGTATAGTTCCACCAGTGGTAACCTAAAGTCATATCCCTATAGTTATACGGACAGACTGGGTTAACCCTACTGTTTAAAGATCACTTTAAAGGAAGTGTCATATGAGGCAGGACTGATTTATAGTCCTAATATACCCTACTGACCGGTCTCCTAAATAGTAACATAGCCCATTGAAATTACACGGTTAGATATTGTATCAGAGACAAGACCGCTTTTCATATGGTCCAAGAACAAATGTGCCTGATACTAGGTCGCATCATAGATAATTTAGCTAATCAAAAGCACTGTAGTGTACAGACCTCGGCTTTCTGCCTATTGAAAGTCGCCCTACTAAGTGCTAAATCACATAAACCACCATCAACGCGTTTCAACAGCTCATGTCATTAAGCTGTATCATCAGGATGGTATTAAGCACTGCAATCACAAGGTGGAAGGATTGCATAAAGAAAAATTGGCTAAGTGTTAGTGCAGTCATTGATGTCTAAGACTACACCACTAAAGAAATTGTCTAAGTGTTGGTGCAGTCATTGATGTATAAGCCTGCACCACTAAGAAAATTGGCTAAGTATTCGTGCAGTCATTGATGTCTAAGACTGCGCTATGAAACTAGGTAGCAGAGTGAACAGTCTGATATATCCATACAACCCATATGTAGAAATGACACTTATCTAACAGGACCACCATAAGTGCCAACAATAAATATGGAAAACTGATATAGCTGTCATTTAATAGATGAGTTATTGCTAATCAGACTCAGAGAGAAAATGCATAGCTGCTAGATATATATGCAAGAAAGTGATATAGAGATATAGAGGCCCAATAAACGGTGTCCCATTATTGCAATAGTCCAATTAGATAAAGGCAGCAAACGATAACTGATCATTTAGACCCTTTGGGCTACAACAGTCCAAACGGTGAATCCACCGTGTCTCCTTTTGTAGCAACATTTTGTCTATGTTGCCCCTTCTTCCGTTAGGTCTAATGATTTCAATTCCCTGGAACTGGATGCAATCTGGGTCATTATTATGCACATCCCATACATGTAATGCCAAGCTTGTTTTATCACCACGATTGACGTTACCTATGTGTTCCAATATGCGTCTACGTAATTGGCGGATGGTTTTGCCTACGTAATCAAGTGGGCAGGGGCAGGTGGCTTTGTATATTACACCACTGGATCTACAATTAATAAAATCCTTTATTTGGTACACCATGCCAGTGGTGGAGCTGGTAAAATTGCCACCGCGTTTTATGTACTTACAAGCCTTACATCCTGTACATCTGAATGTTCCCTTTGGTGGATCGGACCCAAGCCATGTTTTGGTAGATGACTGTACTGAAAAATGGCTATGGACAAGTCGGTCCTTAAGATTGCGTCCCCGCTTATACGTGATAAGGGGTTTATTCGGAAGATGTTCCACTAGGTCCGAATCTTTACACAGAATATGCCAGTACTTATTCAAAATCTGTCTGACTTCAATGGATTGATCGTCATAAGTACCAATAATACGGATCTTGGCATCACTGTCATTCCTCTTTCTTGGTTTCAGACAGTCTTCCCTTTTAACACTCTTTGCATATATATTAGCCTTTTCTACTACCTCCGCAGGATAGCCTCGATTGGTAAATCTACAACTCATCTCCTGAGATTTAGTAAGGAAGTCATTTTCAGAGGAACAATTACGCCGTGTCCGAATCAATTGTCCCTTAGGTATACCACGCTTAAGGGAGATGGGGTGATGACTTTCCCAGTGCAAAAGAGTGTTGGTCGCTGTCGATTTGCGAAAAATCGATGTCTGCAATGATCCGTTTGGTAACTTAGTTATGGCGAGGTCCAAGAAAGTTATTTTGTGGGAATCAATTTCGGCCGTGAAGTACAGTCCTAGATCGTTGTTGTTCAGGTGATTAACAAACCTTTGAAAGTCATCAATTTCGCCTGTCCAGAGGATAAGCACATCATCGATGAACCGGACCCAGAGATCGATAAATGGTGTCCAGGTCTCCTTGTCCTCACTAAACACGGTGGTCTCCTAAAGCCAACGCCAACCAAAACCGTCACTATAAGCACCCTGTAATCCCAAACCATACATATTATATATCAAAACATCCAAAACTAAATGTGGAATCCATTCCCATACTTTATTTCAGTCTAAATATATAAATGTAAAAAAAAATAACTATAAATGTTAAAAAATTTTTTTTACCTCCAATAAAATTAAAAAACGGGAAAAAAAAGTCATTGAAAAAGATATTTTAAAAAATACCTTGTGTGTCATGGGGGGAAAAGGCAGCAAAAATTATTTTGGTAGCTAATGGAAGAAAAATAGGGCAGAAAAACTACCACATGGGTAAAATCCCTAAAAAGTGTCTGGTCCTTAAAGGGGTTGTCCCGCGAAACAAAGTGGAGGTATACACTTCTGTATGGCCATATTAATGCACTTTGTAATGTACATTGTGCATTAATTATGAGCCATACAGAAGTTATTCACTTACTTGCTCCGTTGCTAGCGTCCCCGTCTCCATGGTGCCGTCTAATTTCAGCGTCTAATCACCCAATTAGACGCGCTTGCGCAGTCCGGTCTTCTTCCTTTCTGAATGGGGCCACTTGTGCCGGAGAGCGGCTCCTCGTAGCTCCGCCCTGTCACGTGTGCCGATTCCAGCCAATCAGGAGGCTGGAATCGGCAATGGACCTTACGGTGCACCGCATGGTGCACCGTGGGTGAAGATCCCGGCGGCCATCTTACTTAGGTAAGTAAGAAGTTGCCGGAGCACGGGGATTCGGGTAAGTACTGGCCGTTTTTATTTTTTTATTCCTGCATCGGGTTTGTCTCGCGTCGAACGGGGGGGCTATTGAAAAAAAAAAAAACCCGTTTCGGCGCGGGACAACCCCTTTAAGGTACAAAACAGCCTGGTCCTTAAGGGTTTAAGCAGTGGTGTCCTCTTTTATTCAGTCTGTGAAGCATGGTACGGATTAAAAACCATTAATCCAGATGTCTCCAGCTCACCCTGAAGTTCATTGGATGTTGTACGTGATTTCTTTGACATATTTTATACCAACTTTTTGTAGAGTTCTCTCATCACTTTTCCTCTTTCTACCATGTCCTGGCAGGTTCTTGACTATTCCATGAGTAGAAAACTTGTTAAAACATTTTGAACTGTTGAAGCTGGGTTGACAAGGTCTTTGAATTTAGTCTTGTACCCTTTAGGTTGGCTGCACATGGGGCGGAATTGCATTCACAGTACCAGCAAAGTAGACACGATTTTGAAAATCTTGTCCACACG